>NC_057804.1:646841087-647038587 GCF_018294505.1 Triticum aestivum | reverse complement strand
AGAGGAAGAGGAGGAAGAAGAAGCAGAAGAAGAAGAAGAGGAGGAGGAGAAGGAGGAGGAGAAGAAGAAGAAGAAGAAGAAGAAGAAGAGGAAGAAGAAGAGTAGAGGAAGAAGAAGAAGAGGAGAAGGAGGAAGAAGAAGAAGAAGAAGAAGAAGAAGAAGAGGAATAAGAGGAAGAAGAAGAGGAGGAAGAAGAACAAGAAGAGGATGAAGATGAAGAAGAAAAAGAAGAAGAAGAAGAAGAAGAGGAGGAGGAGGAGTAGGAAGAAGAAGAAGAAGAAGAAGAAGAGGAAACTGAATACAACAGAAAAGAAATAACTATATAAACAAATTACTCAAAAATAAATAGAAGAAAATAAATACTATACAGAAATAAATAGAAGAAAAAAATAAAGCAGAAAAGGAATAACTATATAAACAAATTACTTAAAAATAAATAGAAGAAAATAAATTATATTAAGCAAAAAACTTCACGAAGAAGCTAAATACAGCAAAAAAAAAACTATTCAGAAATAAATAGAAGAAAAAATAAAGCAGAAAATAAATAACTATATAAAAAATTACTCAAAAATAAATAGAAGAAAGTAAATAATGCAGAGAAGAAATTTTTTTATCAAAAACATGTTGGGGCGCTGCCCGGTGGGCCTACCAGACCTTGGGTGTGCAAATACATACCTAGTAGGGCCAGCAGGCTCACAGGGCAGCGCGTCCTAATTAGGCCCAGAAGCCTGCTATATAGAGGAGTTCGAAAGGGCAGCCACGACTGGGTTTATAAACCAGTGCGGCTGCCCTTCGCTCGGCAAGGTGGGACTGAACGTAGCACATAGCGGGTGGCAGCGCACGGGCATTAGTACCGGTTGGAGGCTCCAACCGGTACTAATGTGTTGCCCTTTAGTACCGGTTGGATCCACCAACTGGTACTAAAGGCCCACGTTTCCCGCCGCTTGGGCTGGCAAAAATTGGCCTTTAGTACCGGTTGGTGGCTTCAACCGGTACTAAAGGCTCCCCCTATATATACTCCACATCCGAAAATCAGTTATCGTCGCCACTTTGTTCCACTTCTCGCGCGAGACATCGATCTAGCAAACGCCGCCGCCGCCGCGCCACCGTGCCGTCGCCCTCGCTGCCCCCGCCGCCTGTCATCGTCGTTGCCGCGCGCCCCCGCCGCCCGTCATCGTCGCCGCCCCCGCCGCGCCCGTCTCGTCACCATCCCCGGCCGCCGCCTCCCGTCTCGTCGCCGTCCCCGGCCCCCGCCGCCCGTCGCCGCTGCCCCCGCCACCCTACACGACCGGCCCACTCCATAAACACACACGCATACACACACACACACTACACACACACACACTACACACACACACATACACTATCTAGTTTATTTTTAGAATGTTAGAAATGTTATCATCGATGAATTAGAAATATGTTAATGTTTAGTTGAACTAGTTGAATTAATATATAGAACGAACTAGTTTATTTTTAGTAAATGCTTAGTTGAACTAATTGAATTAATATAACTAGTTTATTTTTAGTAAATGCTTAGTTGAACTAGTTGAATTAATATATATAACTAGTTTATTTTTAGTAAATGCTTAGTTGAACTAGTTGAATTAATATAATAACTAGTTTATTTTTAGTAAATATAATGCTTAGTTGAACTAGTTGAATTAATATATAGAACTAGTTTATTTTTAGTAAATGCTTAGTTGAACTAGTTGAATTAATATATAGAACTAGTTTATTTTTAGTAAATGCTTAGTTGAACTAATTGAATTAATAGAACCAGTTTATTTTTAGTAAATGCTTAATTGAACTAATTGAATTAATATAACTAGTTTATTTTTAGTAAATGCTTAGTTGAATTAATAGAAGTAGTTGAATTAATTGAATTAGTAAGTGTTTAGTTGAACTAGTTGAATTAATATATAGAACTAGTTTATTTTTAGTAAATGCTTACTTTGAACTAGTTAAATTAATATAACTAGTTTATTTTTAGTAAATGTTTAGTTGAACTAGTTGAATTAATATATAGAACTAGTTTATTTTTAGTAAATGCTTACTTTGAACTAGTTGAATTAATATAACTAGTTTATTTTTAGTAAATGTTTAGTTGAACTAGTTGAATTAATATATAGAACTAGTTTATTTTTAGTAAATGCTTACTTTGAAGTAGTTGAATTAATATAACTAGTTTATTTTTAGTAAATGTTTAGTTGAACTAGTTGAATAATATATAGAACTAGTTTATTTTTAGTAAATGCTTACTTTGAACTAGTTGAATTAATATAATTAGTTTATTTTTAGTAAATGTTTAGTTGAACTAGTTCAATTAATATATAGAACTAGTTTATTTTTAGTAAATGCTTAGGTTAACTAATTGAATTAATATAACTAGGTTATTTTTAGTAAATGCTTAGTTGAATTAATAGAAGTAGTTGAATTAATTGAATTAGTAAGTGTTTAATGTTTCGCCTAATATGAACATAGGAAATGTCGTCTGACGACGGAAAAAATTTCATTATGTGTGAATACTGTGAAGACCAGCGCGAACAATGCGACAGAAATTTCCTTGTTGATGGTAGGCGATTCAGCATCAAGCTGGATGAGACTTTCGAACTCGATACTGTAAGTCACAACGATAAGTCTGTTTTTGTAATTAAGCATGACTTATATATGCTTCATTTGCCTGACTTATAATTTTTAATTTTCACTATTCTACTAGCGCATCCCCTGCCATGCAAGAATTTTTGTCTTGGATAAGATAGGTTTCAGAGATATGGAAACTATGGAGGTAAAGAGAGCTTACCTGAAAACTGAGCATGATGGTTATACTTTCAACGTCAAAGTATACAATGCACACACTACACCTATTTTGAATGCAAAACTTGGCAAGCACTATGCAAGGCTTATGCATTTGAGCCTGGTATGGTTATCACCTTTGATATTCGTCCGGAAGATGATATTGAAGGTAATAGAGACATATGGGTCGATGTGCAGACGCCTCCAGTTCTACCATTATGTGAGTTCTTCTCAACTATATTTTTGTCTTTGATATTGCTTATTCAAAAATAACTGACAACTATTTTCTATTGACAGCTTATCTCCATTCAACCAAACATGTCTGGTGCTTGGTAGACAGGACCTACTGTCCCGGCGCTGAACTAAACTACAAGGAGATAAGTCATTATGTTTCAGGGCTTGAGGATCTTCATACTGTCAAGACAAATTTTCTTCCTGTACTTAGAAATGTTAGTACTCAAAACGTGCGACCAATAGTGATGGTATTGAACTACGGTCACATCTATTTAGGAATGATGGTAAGATATTTACTATTTGTCCTCAGTGCATATTTTGCATACATATTTTTTTTGCTAAACTTTCATTGCTAAGTATATTAATTAAGTACTATACGATGTTCTTCAACAGGGACTCCCGATGACAGTTGTGCCTTAGGGGATCGAGACTAAAGGTCAGATGTCAATTGTTAGCTTACGGCCAAGATATCCTGCAATGCACATGAATGCATTCAAGATTTCTAGAAGAGATGAATGCTTAATAGTGAAATATTGGAGGAAAATTGTTAATGATCGCAGAGAAGTACTAGGTCGCAACAATGAGAAGCGCAACCCACGATTAGGAGACAGGTTCATCGGCATGCTCCAGTATGATCAATCAGGAGAGCTATACATGTTCTATGCTATTTTACCAGAGAGAGAGTAGCTAGCAGGAGTGATTTAGCTAGTTCTTCATGCTGCTCTTAATTAGTACTTGTCCTTTCATGTCCGTGTTCTTCGTTCTGAACTTAAGTGATTTGCTTTTGTGGTGTTATATATGAACGCTCATATCATGACAATCATGTTGAACTCGATGATTGGTTCTACTAGAAATTCTATTTATATATATATATATATATATATATATATATATATATGCATAATGTGTACAATGTGTAGTATCGTAAAATACCAGCAAACGAAAAAGAATTAAAATGGAAACATAAAATGAAATGAAAAAGAAATCATAAAACTAAAAACCCCCCAAACCTTATAGTACCGGTTGGTCTTACCAACCGGTACTAAAGGGCTCCAGGCCCCCGGAGCTGGCTCGTGCCACGTGGTTGCCCTTTAGCACCGGTTCGTGCTAAACCGGTACTAAAGGGGGGGGCCTTTAGTGACCACAATTTAGTGTCGGTTATGTAACCGGCACTAAAGGGCCTTACGAACCGGTGCTATTGCCCGGTTCTGCACTAGTGCAATTAGTAAGGCAGCTCAAGTGCCCAAAGGGCTAGTACTATCACGGCAAACCCCAGCTCCACCAGTTAGTACGCCTATTCCCGTGGAGGAAGCACAACCAGCCAGTCATAGTTCAGCATCTATCGCATTTAATATTGTTAAATCGTATGTGCGTATCTTCCGATGTTGGAAATATTATATTGAAGATGAAGGAAAATGCCAGTTGCCAGTGTTTGTCCAGCAGTTATGTGTAAGTAATGTTATTCATGGCAATTACTTTGCTTCGTCCCATACATCCTACCTCCATGATGGTTATAATACAACAAAATTTCCGATTTTTCTCTATAGAGAAGGACCGATTTCAGGATGAGGTAACCTGTGATAACACCTCTGCTATCTTCAATAATGCTTGGTGGCAGTATCGGAATTACCTGAAGAAAACGTACTTCACCGGCAAAGAAACTCATCAAATTCCCTTACGTTCTCCTGAGACACATTTACTGGACGATGACTGGGAACGCCTTGTTCTGTACTGGTCCCGAACCAAGAATGTGGTAAGGTCTATGAGCTCATTTTCTATTTTTAAGTATTATATTCTTGCGTCTTACTGTACTCAGTTCATGTAGAACAAGTGCCTAAACCTGAAGAACAACTGTTCTAATTTAAGATTCCATTGCTATCATAGTTCAAAAAAGCGCTAGGCGTTGATTGTGCGTTTTGCCACCGCCTTGCACTTTACTGACCAAAGCGCATGCTTATGCGCAGTTATGCACAGATTAAGCGTAGTTATGCGCAATGCATTTTGCCAACGCCTAGAGCCTAGGCGCGCTTAAGCGCTCGCTTATGCGCGCCTTTTTTAACTATGATTGCTTTGCTCTTGTATCATTGTATTTACTCATACAAACTTATTTTTAAATTGAAGGATCCAATCGAAACCCCAATGGCACGACATGTATGTTCACGCATGTTTCTTTAATAGGTTTGCTATTATCAATAGCTCTTTTGATTTCAATTTCAATTGTGTATACAGTTGACTTTCATATCATGCACATTACTAGCATCACAACAGAGCCAATAGTGTTGTTGTACATGTAGACCCGTGGTACCCATCTGAAATCTTGTTGTGCCATGTAGTTTCCCACGCTTTGTATTCTTTCACTGCTGCTTTGTCTTGAACTGATATGATTTGAACCGTGTCTCTATTTTGATTTGGCAAGACAATGCAGTGACCATAGGACATAGATATATGTTTGTTTGATGCTTTTATCATGTACTAGTACTTGGCAATAGAAGAATTGGTAGTTTAATCCTGTCCACCTTACTAATGAACTGGTTCACCGAAATGAGTTTCATATACTAGTACATGCTAAACTTGTTATGTGTCTGCTTGTTCCTTCTTTTAGAATGCTGACAGGATATTGGGGAAGAGTGCCTTATTAAGCAATGGTAAAGGAAGTAATGCAGATAAGGTTCAGGATAGTGACAAATCCTTGTTGGTCTCTAACAAAGCTGATAAAACAGCTAAGGAAGACTATCTTGAAGACAACGAGACAACCCCAAAGTCCTGTCTTGGTTTAGTGTTCGAGTTACTGGCCACTACCGCTTGCACAAGCTATTCAAACTCACTGTCTGAATCAGTTTGGTTTCTTGAGTCTCAACTACAAGCTGAAAGACATCGATCAGCTGTGCTGCGACAAGAAGCGGAAGGACTACGGAAGTCCCTGGAGCATTCATATGCATACTTTCTGGTGCAACAACAAGCATTGGAGGATTTTAGCGCCAAACAAGACAAAGCTAATCAGCTTGCTAAGCTTATTGCCAGCATGGTGGATACCCAGGATAACGTTTCTTGAGCTCTTCTGAAGTTGTTTCAGTTATGCTCTTGTTTTGCTGCCTCGTTTATTTGCACTGGTGGCCAATTTTGACGGACAAGTGTATGTAATATGCTGCTTTGTTCCCTATATTTGCACTGGTGGCGAACTTTGATGCCCAATGGATGTAATATGTGTAATAGCGGTAATAGGCTAGCCTTAATTGCCTGCTTATTTATTTCCTTATTGTCTTGTTTAGTTGTTTGCTTGTAGTCACTACAGTTCTTTTTCTGTGTTTTTCTAGTGGCCACAATAGCCTATATTTTGTAACTAGGCCAAAATAATCATGGCAACACACGGACTGTTGTAACCATGGGCCTCCTGCAGGCCGTATGATCCATGGGCCTTCGTTCGGCCGTAGGACCATGGGCCTTCTATACGGTCCGTAGGATCCATCGGCCTTCTATACGGGCCTTATGGATCAATGGGCCTTCTACGGGCCGTAGGATCCATGGGCCTTCTACGGGCCGTACTATCCATGGGCCTCATACGGGCCGTAGGATCCATGGGCCTTCTACGGGGCGTATCATCATTTCACCAATCATGGGCCGTACTATTCATGGACCATAACGGGTCGTTAATTGGCCGTATTTGATAACTCTATGAAAACAGCCCAACGGGTTTTTTTTGGCATGAAAACGGCCCAACGTATTAACGGGCCGACTGTAACGACGGGCTGAATTTGGCCCACAAGCAGAAAATGAAAGTAACGAGCCGTATGTAACCGAATGCTGCAAATGAGCCCAAGAATCAATGGGCCCTGAGAAGGCCGAAAGATAACTTGGGCTAGAAACGGCCCAATGGAATAACGGGCCGTTAATGGGTATAAAGTGATACACTGTTCATTACGGGCCAGTTTCACCACGGGCCGTTAATGGGCCAAGAGTTACAAAGGTCCTCATATGGGCCGAAAGAAGTCATGGGCCACACACGGACTGGAAGTTAAAACGGGGTGAATCATATTGGACGGCCCATATGACGCTACTGGGCCTAATTCGGATAGCGCGTAACGGGCCCTGTGTTAGCGGGCTGTAAATGGGCTATATGCAAACAGGCCGTTAACAGGCTTTCCGTGGGCCGGCCCGCCACCTTTTGACCAAGTCAAATGGGCCGGCCTTTTCACAGGAATGGGCCTTTGTTGGGCCGTGCCACGTGTCGCCGTATCATAGGCGCCTTCGGTCCAATGAGCGGATGAAATCTGCCCTAATGGTGAGCCGACACGTGTTTCCTCTAGCCAATGATGATTTTACACATGGAAAATCCCCATTGGTCGGGGCTGTTAACGGGTTATCGGATCCAAAACCCGACCCGATAGCTTAACGGCGTTCCGTTACGGTGGATGCCACGTGTCGGTCACCCTTGACGAAAGCAGTTCTGTGACGCGCGATTTATCGTCATGGAAGTGGACACTTCCGTGATGATAATTTTGGTAATGTCATGGAACACTTCTACGACAGCACATGTATGACTATCTTGATTCTGTCATAAATTTGTCATGGATGTACATGCATGACAAAAAACGAGACCTACTGTGACAAACACGTATCATCACGGAAGTGTATTTTTTTTGTAGTGCACTGGGCCGGTTGGCGGCAATCCGGCAAAGCCGGTTGGCGAGCAGCCGGTCGTGCGGCCATTTTTTAAAGGTGACGGGCCGGGTTGGTCGACCCGGCGGCCTTTGACTTAGCATTTGAAGCATGCTGGAGCTCTGGCCCATTCTGCTTGCTAGCCGACAGCCGAAGCAGGATCTGTGGCCTAGGGCGAACTAGGGGCCGCGACGTCCGTAGCGCGTCAGGAATCACCAAGGAAGCCGGCCATCCCCTGAGCCCCTGGGTCGAGCGAGTCGGACCGGTGGCTGGGTTAGGAGCAAAGTATTTAACAAATGTAGGAGACACAATAACTTGGTCGAAAAAGGGCATCTCCCAAGCATTGTTCGGGACTCCATAGTTTCATGCGTTTACAAAAGGCAGCGATGCATACATTCATATGGCTAACTGTAAAACGAGCGAAGGAGCGTTCCACGGACAGGTCGTTTCTTCACCGGTGGTGTCTCTCTTGCGCTTGTTTGTCTTGCGAGCGTCGATGAGGTAGTAGGCGTTGTGATCACACAGAGCCCTGCTGACGATGAAGGGGCCCTCCCATGGAGAGTACATCTTGTTTTGGCCGACTTGCTCTTGGACGAGTTGGAGGATGAGGCCGCCCTCACGGAATGCGAGGGGCTTGATCTTCTTGCTATGGTAGATGGCCAAACGACTGAGTGCTAGGAGACGCGCCTCTTCAAGTTGGTCGACACCGTCTTCACGTGCTTCCTTGGCTTCGGCTTCAGTGTACATCGCGACACGTGGTGAGTTGAACTCGATGTCGGTCGGGATGACGGCTTCGGCTCCGTAAACAAGGAAGAACGGGGTGAACCCGGTCGACCTGTTTGGTGTGGTTCGAAGACTCCAAAGGATGGCCAACAACTCGTCGAGCTAGCTGCTGGGTAAGCGGATGAGAGGCTCGACGAGTCACGGCTTGATGCTGGATAGGATGAGGCCATTGGCCCGCTCGACCTTCCCGTTGGACTGCGGGTGTGCAACGGAGGCCAGGTCGAGGCGGATGCCGGAGATGGAGTAGTATTGCGCGAGTGCGCCCTTGGCGAAGTCTGTGTTGTTGTCCGTGATGATGTTGTTTGGCATGCCGTAGCATACGATGATGTCTTTGACGAACCAGACGGCTGTTGGCCTGTGCATTTTCTTGATTGGCCGTGCTTCGATCCACTTGGTGAACTTGTCCACGGCAACCAGTAAATGCGTCATGCCGCCTCGGGCGGTTTTGAAGGGTCCCACCATGTCAAGTCCCCAGACTGCAAAGGGCTAGGCAATCGGGATGGTGCGGAGTGCTGACGCCGGCTGGTGGCTGCGCTTGCTGAAGCACTCGCATCCCTCGCACTTGAGGATGAGTGACTCGACGTCTTGGAGGGCCGTTGGATAGTAGAAACCATGGCGGAAAGCCTTCGCCACCAGGGATCACGACGCGGCATGGTGCCCGCATTCGCCCTGGTGTATGTCAAGGAGGATGTCAATGCCTTGGTCCTGCTCAATGTAGCGCTGGAACACGCCGGTGGGGCTGCATTTGACGAACTCGTTGTTGATGATCCTGTAGGCGGGCGCCTCAATCTCTTCCATGGGAGGACCTCGTTCTCCAGGTACTCCGAGATGGGCAGGGCCCAAGACAAAGCCGTCACCATGGTGAAGACGGCCACCAGGGTGGGTTCCGGGTCGGCAATCCCCGAGCCGGGCTGAGCATCCCCCGGGGTCGGGGATGGCGGTGGCTTGGTCGAGGATGATGGTGGCCGGGTTGGCGGCTTTGGTCTCCGGGCCGAGTTCGGCAGCCCCCGGGCTGGGTTCGGAAGTCCCTGGGCCGGGTTGAGGCACGGCAGGGTTGTCCGGGACGTGAATGGACTCGGAGTTCGGAGAAGGCTTGACAGACGGCTTGTGTAGGTACTCGAGGGAGACACCGGACGGGATGGACTGCCGGGGCGAGGCGATCTTGGCGAGCGTGTCGGCTGCCTCGTTCTCCATGCGCGGGACATGGAGGAACTCGCAGTCCTCGAAGGATCCGGACAGCTTTTGGACGCGGAAGCAGTAGCTTGCCATGTTGGAGTCGCGGGCGTCCGACACGATGGAGCATTGCTGCACCACCAGGTCCGAGTCGCCATGGCACAGGATGCACCGGATGCCAAGTTCGTTGGCGATTCAGAGGCCATGCACTAGGTCTTCATAGTCGGCGATGTTTTGGGAGGCGGCGAAGTGGATCTGGAGCGCCTAGCAAAGTCGGTCGCCCTTCGGGGAAGACATCACAATGCTGGCCCCTAGGCCGAGTCACATCTTGGAGCCGTCAAAGTGCATGCGCCAGTGCATCGAGTCCTGAGGCGGCGGTAGGTACTGGGTCTCGGTCCAATCGACGAGGAAGTTGGCCAGGTCCTGGGACTTGATCATGGTGTGGGGCTCATAGAGGATGGTGTGGCCGGCTAGCTCGAGCGCCCACTGGGCGACCCGGCCAAAGGCATCCCGGCACCCGATGATCTCGCTGAGGGGAGCCGTGCTGACCACGGTGATGGCATGCTCCTGGAAATACTGCCTCAGCTTCTTGGCGATAAAGTACACGCCATAACACATCTTCTGGTAATGCCGGTAGTTCTGCTTCGAGGCGGAGAGCACTTCGCTCAGATAGTAGACCGGACCCTGGACAGCTTGAACCTTGCCCTTCTCTAGTCGCTCGACCATCATCACCGTGCTAACCGACCGTGAGGTTGCTGCAATATAGAGCCACGACGGTCCTTCGCGGTCGGCGCAGCCCAAACGGGTGCGGTGGAGAGCATGCGCTTGAGGTCCCAGAAAGCTTCATCCGCCTGGCCGTTCCATTCAAATGGCATCGTCTTCTTCATGAGCTGGTATAGGGGCAAGGCCCTCTCGCCCAGCCGGCTGAGAAACCGACGGACCGAGGCCAAGCAACCGGTGAATTTATGGACATCCCGCAGCCGGGCCAGCTTTTGTATGCGCTTGATGGCCTTGATCTTCTCCGGGTTCACCTCAATGCCGTGCTTCGAGACGAGGAAGACGAGTAACTTTCCGGCCGGGACGCCGAAAATGCAGTTCTCCGGGTTGAGCTTGACCTTGTATTCGCATAGGTTGGCGAACGTTTCCTTCAAGTTGTCATGGAGTGTGAGGTGCTACTTGGTCTTCACCATGATGTCGTCTATGTAGACGTGGATGTTGCGGCCGAGTTGCGGCAGCAAGCATTTCTGCATGCAGTGCTGGAAGGTGGCGCCAGCGTTCTTCAAACCGGAAGACATGGGGATGTAGAAATATGCCCCAAAGGGCATGATGAAGGACGTCTTCAGGGTATCGGCTGGGTCCATCTTGATCTGGTGGTAGCCGGAGTAAGCGTCTAGGAAGGACAGGAGCTCGCACCTGGCGGTCGAGTCGATGAGTTGGTCGATCCGCGGGAGAGCGAACGGATCCTTGGGACAGGCCTTGTTCGGTGTAGTCGATACACATGCGCTAGGTCTTGTTTTTCTTCAGGACGAGGACTGGGTTGGCCAGCCACTCGGGGTGGAACACTTCCATGATGAAGCCGGACGCCAAAAGCTTGGCAACCTCTTCACCGATGGTTCTTCTCATCTCTTCGGAAAATCGTCATAGGGGTTGGTGGATAGGCTTGGCGTCCTTGCGGACGTGGAGTTTGTGCTCGACGCATTTCCTTGGGTTACCCATCATGTCCTTTGGGGTCCATGCAAAAATATCCCGATTCTCACGGAGGAAGTGGACGAACTCGCCTTCCTATTTGCTATCGAGGCGGGTGCCTACGACAACGTACTTGCTGCAGCTGGGGTCTTTCGGGTTCAGCTTCACTTTCTTGGTCTCCTTGGAGGGTTTGAAGGTGGCCTCGTCAACCAACTCTTCGGTCGGGCTCGGCGCGCCTGACGCTTCGCTGGCCAGGGCAACGATCCGGTCGAGCTGGCGCCGCTTCTTGGCTGTGACCAGCGACTCGGCCAGCTTGGCGCCGTCTCGGGCAGATTCCAGGGACTTGCGGTAGTCGCGAGTGATGGTGATGAGGCCCTTCGGATCCGGCAGTTTCATCTTCAGGTAAGCGTAGTGGGGGACCGCCATGAACTTGGCGAGCGCGGGCCGGCCCAGCAGTGCATGGTACACGCTGGACAGGTCCACCACCTCGAACAAGATTGGCTCGCGCCGGAAGTGGCTGTTGTCGCCAAACATGACGTCGAGCCGTACCCGGCCGATGGGAGAGCAGGAGAGGCCGGGAACGATCCCATGGAAGATCGTCCGGGTTGGCTCCAGGTCCTTGGCCTCGAGGCCGAGTTTGGTCATGGTGTCGCGGTAGAGGATGTTGATGCTGCTCCCGCCGTCGATGAGGACTCGGGAGAACTTGCACGTGCGCCGCGGCGCGACGATGGTGGGGTTGAGGACGAGGACGTAGCCGCCTGGATTCGGCAAGACGACCGGGTGGTCCTCCCGGGACTAGGTGACCGGGCGGTCCGACTAGTGCATGAATTTCGGCTTGGCCGAGACGACGGTGTTCACCTCCTGCCGGTGGAGACGTTCGCTTCGCTTGTCGTTGCCGATGCTGGTGAAGACGATGTAGGCCGCGTTCTGGTCCTGGTAGGCCTCGTCGGGCATGGTGAAGGAAATATGCCCTAGAGGCAATAATAAAGTTGTTATTTATTTCCTCATAACATGATAAATGTTTATTATTCATGCTAGAATTGTATTAACCGGAAACATGATACATGTGTGAATACATAGACAAACATATAGTCACTAGTATGCCTCTACTTGACTAGCTCATTAATCAAAGATGGTTATGTTTCCTAACCATAGACATGTGTTGTCATTTGATTAATGGGATCACATCATTAGAAGAATGATGTGATTGACATGACCCATTCCGTTAGCCTAGCACTTGATTGTTTAGTATACTGTTATTGCTTTCTTCATGACTTATACATGTTCCTGTAACTATGAGAAATATGCAACTCCCATTTACCGGAGGAACACTTTGGGTGCTACCAAACGTCACAACGTAACTGGGTGATTATAAAGGAGTACTACAGGTGTCTCTGAAGGTACATGTTGAGTTTGCGTATTTCGAGATTAGGTTTTGTCACTCCGATTGTCGGAGAGGTATCTCTGGGCCCTCTCGGTAATGCACATCATTATAAGCCTTGCAAGCAATGTAACCAAATGAGTTGGTTATAGGATGATGTATTACGTAACGAGTAAAGAGACTTGCCGGTAACGAGATTGAACTAGGTATTGGATACCGACGATCAAATCTCGGGAAAGTAACATACCGATGACAAAGGGAACAAACGTATGTTGTTATGCGGTTTGACCGATAAAGATCTTCGTAGAATATGTAGGAACCAATATGGGCATCCAGGTCCCGCTATTGGTTATTGACCGAATATGGTTCTAGGTCATGTCTACATAGTTCTCGAACCCGTAGGGTCCGCACGCTTAACGTTACGATGATAGTTTTATTATGAGTTTATAAGTTTTGATGTACCGAAGTTTGTTCGGAATCCCAGATGTGATCACGGACATGACGAGGAGTCTCGAAATGGTCGAGACATAAAGATTGATATATTGGAAGCCTATGTTTGGACATAGGAAAGGTTCCGGGTGAAATCGGGATTTTACCGGAACACCGGGGGGTTACCGGAACCCTCGCGGGGGTTAATCGGCCTTAGTGGGCCATGAGGGAGAAGAGGAGGGCCGGCCAGGGCAGGCCGCGTGCCCCCTCCCCCCTAGTCCGAATAGGACAAGGAAAGGGGGGGCGGCGCCCCCCTCTCCTCTTTCCCCTCCCCCCTTTCCTTCTCCACCAAGGCAAGAGGGGGGAGTCCTACTCCCGGTGGGAGTAGGACTCCTCCAGGCGCACCCCAAGGGGGCCGGCCGCACCTCCCCCTCCCTCCTTTATATACGGGGGCAGGGGGGCACCCCATAACACACAAGTTGATCTACGGATCGTTCCTTAGCCGTGTGCGGTGCCCCCCTCCACCATATTCCACCTCAGTCATATCGTCGCGGAGCTCAGGCGAAGCCCTGCGCCGGTAGAGCATCATCATTGTCACCACACCGTTGTGCTGACGGAACTCATCCCCGAAGCTTTGCTGGATCGGAGCTCGGGGATCGTCATCGAGCTGAACGTGTGCTGAACTCGGAGGTGCCGTACGTTCGGTGCTTGGATCGGCCGGATCGTGTACGACTACATCAACCGCGTTGTCATGACGCTTCCGCTTACGGTCTACGAGGGTACGTGGACGGACACTCTCCCCTCTCGTTGCTATGCCATCACCATGATCTTGCATGTACGTAGGAATTTTTTTGAAATTACTACGTTCCCCAACAGTGGCATCCGAGCCTAGGTTTTATGCGTTGATGTTATATGCACGAGTAGAACACAAGTGAGTTGTGGGCGATATAAGTCATACTGCTTACCAGCATGTCATACTTTGGTTCAGCGGCATTGTGAGATGAAGCGGCCCGGACCGACATTACGCGTACGCTTACGCGAGACTGGTTTCACCGCTACGAGCACTCGTTGCTTAAAGGTGACCGGCGGGTGTCTGTCTCTCTCACTTTAGTTGAACTGAGTGTGGCTACGTCCGGTCCTTGCGAAGGTTAAAACAACACCAACTTGACTAACTATCGTTGTGGTTTTGATGCGTAGGTAAGAACGGTTCTTGCTAAGCCCGTAGCAGCCACGTAAAAATTGCAACAACAAAGTAGAGGACGTCTAACTTGTTTTTGCAGGGCATGTTGTGATGTGATATGGTCAAGACGTGATGCTATATTTTATTGTATGAGATGATCATGTTTTGTAACCGAAGTTATCGGCAACTGGCAGGAGCCATATGGTTGTCGCTTTATTGTATGAAATGCAAACGCCCTGTAATTGCTTTACTTTATCACTAAGCGGTAGCGATAGTCATAGAAGCAATAGATGGCGTAACGACAACGATGCTACGATGGAGATCAAGGTGTCGCGCTGGTGATGATGGTGATCACGACGGTGCTTCAAAGATGGAGATCACAAGCACAAGGTGATGATGGCCATATCATATCACTTATATTGATTGCATGTGATGTTTATCCTTTATGCGTCTTATCTTGCTTTGATTGACGGTAGCATTTTAAGATGATCTCTCACTTAATAATCAAGAAGTGTTCTCCCTGAGTATGCACCGTTGCGAAAGTTCTTCGTGCTGAGACACCACGTGATGATCGGGTGTGATAGGCTCTACGTTCAAATAGAACGGGTGCAAAACAGTTGCACACGTGGAATACTCAGGTCATACTTGACGAGCCTAGCATATACAGATATGGCCTCCGAACACGGAGACCGAAAGGTTGAACGTGAATCATATAGTAGATATGATCAACATAGTGATGTTCACCATTGAAACTACTCCATCTCACATGATGATCGGACATGGTTTAGTTGATTTAGATCACGTGATCACTTAGATGACTAGAGAGATGTCTGTCTAAGTGGGAGTTCTTTAGTAATATGATTAATTGAACTTAAATTTATCATGAACTTAGTACCTGATAGTAGTTTGCTTGTCTATGTTTGTTTGTAGATAGATGGCTCGTGCTGTTGTTCCGTTAAATTTTAATGCATTCCTTGAGAAAGCAAAATTGAAAGATGATGGTAGCAATTACACGGACTGGGTCCGTAACCTGTGGATTATCCTCATTGTTGCACAGAAAAGTTACGTCCTGGAAACACCGCTAGGTGCCAGGCCTGCTGCTGATGCAACTGACGACGTTAAGAACGTCTGGCAGAGCAAAGCTGATGACTACTCAATAGTTCAGTGTGCCATGCTTTACGACTTAGAACCGGGTCTTCAACGACGTTTTGAACGTCATGGAGCATATGAGATGTTTCAGAAATTGAAGTTAATATTTCAAGCAAATGCCCGAATTGAGAGATATGAAGTCTCCAATAAGTTCTATAGCTGCAAGATGGAGGAGAATAGTTCTGTCAGTGAACACATACTCAAAATGTCTGGGTATAATATTCACTTGATTCAACTGGGAGGTAATCTTCCTGATGATAGTGTCATTGACAGAATTCTTCAATCACTGCCACCAAGCTACAAGAGCTTCGTGATGAACTATAATATGCAAGGGATGAAGAAGACTATTCCCGAGCTCTTCGCGATGCTAAAAGCCGCGGAGGTAGAAATCAAGAAGGAGCATCAAGTGTTGATGGTTAACAAGACCACCAGTTTCAAGAAAAAGGGCAAAGGGAAGAAGAAGGGGAACTTCAAAAAGAACAGCAAGCAAGTTGCTGCTCAAGAGAAGAAACCCAAGTCTGGACCTAAGCCTGAAACTGAGTGCTTCTACTACAAGCAAACTGGACACTGGAAGCAGAACTGCCCCAAGTATTTGGCGGATAAGAAGGATGGCAAAGTGAACAAAGGTATATGTGATATACATGTTATTGATGTGTACCTTACTAATGCTCGCAGTAGCACCTGGGTATTTGATACTGGTTCTGTTGCTAATATTTGCAACTCGAAACTGGGACTACGAATTAAGCGAAGATTGGCTAAGGACGAGGTGACGATGCGCGTGGGAAATGGTTCCAAAGTCGATGTGATCGCGGTCGGCACGCTACCTCTACATCTACCATCGGGGTTAGTTTTAGACCTAAATAATTGTTATTTGGTGCCACCGTTGAGCATGAACATTATATCTGGATCTTGTTTGATGCAAGACGGTTATTCATTTAAAACAGAGAATAATGGTTGTTCTATTTATATGAGTAATATCTTTTATGGTCATGCACCCTTGAAGAGTGGTATAGTTTTATTGAATCTCGATAGTAGTAATACACATATTCATAGTGTTGAAACCAAAAGATGCAGAGTTGATAACGATAGTGCAACTTATTTTTGGCACTGCCGTTTAGGTCATATCGGTGTAAAGCGCATGAAGAAACTCCATACTGATGGGCATTTGGAACCACTTGATTATGAATCACTTGGTACTTGCGAACCGTGCCTCATGGGCAAGATGACTAAAACACCATTCTCCGGAACTATGGAGCGAGCAACTGATTTGTTGGAGATCATACATACTGATGTTTGTGGTCCAATGAATGTTGAGGCTCGCGGCGGGTATCGTTATTTTCTCACCTTCACAGATGATTTGAGCAGATATGGGTATATCTACTTAATGAAACACAAGTCTGAAACATTTGAAAAGTTCAAAGAATTTCAGAGTGAAGTGGAAAATCATCGTAACAAGAAAATAAAGTTTCTACAATCTGATCGTGGAGGAGAATATTTGAGTTACGAGTTTGGTCTATACTTGAAACAATGCGGAATAGTTTCGCAACTCACGCCACCCGGAACACCACAACGAAATGGTGTGTCCAAACGTCGTAATCATACTTTACTAGATATGGTGCGATCTATGATGTCTCTTACCGATTTACCGCTATCGTTTTGGGGTTATGCTTTAGAGACGGCCGCATTCACGTTAAATAGGGCACCATCAAAATCCGTTGAGACAACACCTTATGAACTATGGTTTGGCAAGAAACCAAAGTTGTCGTTTCTTAAAGTTTGGGGCTGCGATGCTTATGTGAAGAAACTTCAACCAGATAAGCTCGAACCCAAATCGGAGAAATGTGTCTTCATAGGATACCCAAAAGAGACTATTGGGTACACCTTCTATCACAGATCTGACGGCAAGATTTTCGTTGCTAAAATCGGATCCTTTCTAGAGAAGGAGTTTCTCTCGAAAGAAGTGAGTGGGAGGAAAGTAGAACTTGATGAGCTAACTATATCTACTCCCTTGTTGGAAAGTAGTTCATCACAAGAACCGGTTCCTGTGGCAACTACACCAACTAGTGAGGAAGCTGATGATATTAATCATGAAACTTCAGATCAAGTTTCTACTGAACCTCGTAGGTCTACCAGAGTAAGATCCGCACCAGAGTGGTACGGTAATCCTATTCTGGAAGTCATGTTACTTGACCATGATGAACCTACGAACTATGAGGAAGCGATGATGAGCCCAGATTCCGCAAAATGGCTAGAGGCCATGAAATCTGAGATGGGATCCATGTACGAAAACAAAGTATGGACTTTGGTTGACTTGCCCGATGATCGGCAAGCCATTGAGAATAAATGGATCTTTAAGAAGAAGACTGACGCTGATGGTAATATAACTGTCTATAAAGCTCGACTTGTTGCGAAAGGTTTTCGACAAGTTCAAGGGGTTGACTATGATGAGACTTTCCCACCCGTAGCGATGCTTAAGTCTGTCCGAATCATGTTAGCCATTGCTGCATTTCATGATTATGAAATTTGGCAAATGGATGTCAAAACTGCATTCTTGAATGGATTTCTGGAAGAAGAGTTGTATATGATGCAACCAGAAGGTTTTGTTGATCCAAAAGGTGCTAACAAAGTGTGCAAGCTCCAGCGATCCATTTATGGACTGGTGCAAGCATCTCGGAGTTGGAATAAATGTTTTGATAGTGCAATCAAAGCATATGGTTTTATACAGACTTTTGGAGAAGCCTATATTTACAAGAAAGTGAGTGGGAGCTCTATAGCATTTCTGATTTTATATGTAGATGACATATTATTAATTGGAAATGATATAGAATTTCTGGATAGCATAAAGGGATACTTGAATAAAAGTTTTTCAATGAAAGACCTCGGTGAAGCTGCTTACATATTGGGCATCAAGATCTATAGAGATAGATCAAGACGCTTAATAGGACTTTCACAAAGCACATACCTTGACAAAATTTTGAAAAAAGTTCAAAATGGATCAGGAAAAGAAAGGTTTCTTGCCTGTGCTACAAGGTGTGAAGTTGAGTCAAACTCAATGCCCGACCACAGCAGAAGATAGAGAGAAAATGAAAGATGTTCCCTATGCTTCAGCCATAGGCTCTATCATGTATGCAATGCTGTGTACCAGACCTGACGTATGCTTAGCAATAAGCTGGGCAGGAAGGTACCAAAGTAATCCAGGAGTGGATCACTGGACAGCGGTCAAGAACATCCTGAAATACCTGAAAAGGACTAAGGATATGTTTCTCGTATATGGAGGTGACAAAGAGCTAGTCGTAAATGGTTACGTTGATGCAAGCTTTGACACTGATCCGGACGATTCTAAATCGCAAACCGGATATGTGTTTTTATTAAACGGTGGAGCTGTAAGTTGGTGCAGTTCTAAACAAAGCGTCGTGGCGGGATCTACATGTGAAGCAGAGTACATAGCTGCTTCTGAAGCAGCAAATGAAGGAGTCTGGATGAAGGAGTTCATTACCGATCTAGGTGTCATACCTAGTGCATCGGGACCAATGAAGATCTTCTGTGACAATACTGGTGCAATTGCTTTGGCAAAGGAATCCAGATTTCACAAGAGGACCAAGCACATCAAGAGACGCTTCAATTCCATTCGGGACCAAGTCCAAGTGGGAGACATAGAGATTTGCAAAATACATACGGATCTGAATGTTGCAGACCCATTGACTAAGCCTCTCTCACAAGCAAAACATGATCAACACCAAGACTCCATGGGTGTTAGAATCATTACTATGTAATCTAGATTATTGACTCTAGTGCAAGTGGGAGACTGAAGGAAATATGCCCTAGAGGCAATAATGAAGTTATTATTTATTTCCTCATATCATGATAAATGTTTATTATTCATGCTAGAATTGTATTAACCGGAAACATGATACATGTGTGAATACATAGACAAACATATACTCACTAGTATGCCTCTACTTGACTAGCTCATTAATCAAAGATGGTTATGTTTCCAAACCATAGACATGTGTTGTCATTTGATTAATGGGATCACATCATTAGAAGAATGATGTGATTGACATGACCCATTCGGTTAGCCTAGCACTTGATCGTTTAGTATACTGTTATTGCTTTCTTCATGACTTATACATGTTCCTGTAACTATGAGAAATATGCAACTCCCGTTTACCGGAGGAACACTTTGGGTACTACCAAACGTCACAACGTAACTGGGTGATTATAAAGGAGTACTACAGGTATCTCCGAAGGTACAAGTTGAGTTGGCGTATTTCGAGATTAGGTTTTGTCCCTCCGATTGTCGGAGAGGTATCTCTGGGCCCTCTCGGTAATGCACATCATTATAAGCCTTGCAAGCAATGTGACCAAATGAGTTGGTTACGGGATGATGCATTACGGAACGAGTAAAGAGACTTGCCGGTAACGAGATTGAACTAGGTATTGGATACCGACGAGCAAATCTCGGGCAAGTAACATACCGATGACAAAGGGAACAAACGTATGTTGTTATGCGGTTTGACCGATAAAATCTTCGTAGAATATGTAGGAACCAATATGGGCATCCAGGTCCCGCTATTGGTTATTGACCGAGAATGGTTCTAGGTCATGTCTACATAGTTCTCGAACCCGTAGGGTCCGCATGCTTAACATTACGATGACAATTTTATTATGAGTTTATAAGTTTTGATGTACCGAAGTTTGTTCGGAGTCCCGGATGTGATCACGGACATGACGAGGAGTCTCGAAATGGTCGAGACATAAAGATTGATATATTGGAAGCCTATGTTTGGCCATCGGAAAGGTTCCGGGTGAAATCGGGATTTTACCGAAACACCGGGGGGTTACCGGAACCCTCCCGGGGGTTAATGGGCCTTAGTGGGCCATTAGGGAGAAGAGGAGGGCCGGCCAGGGCATGCCGCGCACCCCCTCCCCCCAGTCCGAATAGGACAAGGAAAGGGGGGTGGCGGCCCCCTCTCCTCTTCCCCCCCCCCCCTTTCCTTCTCCACCAAGGCAAGAGGGGGGAGTCCTACTCCCGGTGGCAGTAGGACTCCTCCAGGCGCACCCCAAGGGGGCCGGCCGCACCTCCCCCTCCCTCCTTTATATATGGGGGCAGGGGGCACCCCATAACACACAAGTTGATCTATGGATCATTCCTTAGCCATGTGCGGTGCCCCCCTCCACCATATTCCACCTCAGTCATATCGTCGCGGAGCTTACGCGAAGCCCTGCGCCGATAGAGCATCATCATCGTCACCACGCCGTCGTGCTAACGGAACTCATCCCCGAAGCTTTGCTGGATCGGAGCCCGGGGATCGTCATCGAGCTGAACGTGTGCTGAACTCGGAGGTGCCGTACGTTCAGTGCTTGGATCGGTCGGATCGTGAAGACGTACGACTACATCAACCGCGTTGTCATAACGCTTCCGCTTACGGTCTACGAGGGTACGTGGACGGACACTCTCCCCTCTCGTTGCTATGCCATCACCATGATCTTGCATGTACGTAGGAATTTTTTTGAAATTACTACGTTCCCCAACACGTGGCACCGTCGGCCGGGGGCAGTAGAGGAGGCGGAGGCGCCTGGCCCGCGCCTGGAATGGTTGACGCTTGGAAAGGGCTGGCCTGCTCGAAGTCAACCCACATGTTGACGCTGCCCACCTACAGGTTGTTCAGCTAGGTGCGGGCTGACCCTTGGAGCATGAGGGGTGCGTAGCACATGGAGAGTCGGTGGTTACTGCCGGTGATGCCGATGGCGGTGGTGTAGTCGATGAGTCAGTCCTCCAGCTTCTCGGTTCCGTTGTACTTGGGGTGTTGCGGGGGAGCTTGAACCCTTTAGGAAAAGGCTCCTCCCGGATGCATGGCCCGAAGCACGCCGGCCCTATGGCACCGCTCTCCTCCACCTACAGGGAGAAAGCGAGCTGATCGAGGCGGCGGGGAGTGTTGGTGTCGTCGATGGCGCATGCGCCGAGTTGGTTGGCGACTGGGCCCCGGGGGGCGGCTCGGTTGGAGCCGGACGCCGGCCGGGCTGGTCGGGTCCGCGCCGGTTTCCCGGACCCGAATCGTCACCCAAGCCATCTACGGCCATCAGGACCGGGTCACACCAAGTTCGGGTGCGGCCGGAGTGCGCCTCACTGGGTGGTAAGGTGGCCGTGTGCTGATGATCACCGGGTTCAACAGCGTGGGCGGAGCCGGATCCTGCCGGCTTGGCAATAAGGTTGAGGCAGTCCTGCTGGCTGCATCGAGGAGGTCGCCCATCCGCTTGATATGCTCCCTCAGCTCCTCGCCCGAGAGCTGTCCCAGGCCGACCGCGGCCGCCTGGGCAGCGCAAATGTTCTTCATAGGAGTCTCGTAGACGGGCGGGTTAGCGCCGAAGGCGCGGCCGATCGCACCGCCCCGCGCTCGCACGTTGGCGACCAGGCTCGGTTCGGACGCTATAGGCATGAAGCCGTAGGCAGCGTTGCGCTCCAGCTGAGCGGAATCCAGGCGACGCTGCATGGCAGCGAGCGTCTCGGTCAGGTCCAGCAGGCGCTGGCGGTCCTCCTCGAGGCGGGTCCGGGCCTCTGCGACCTTGGAGGCACCGACATTGGTGCCGATGGGGACGTGAAGGCTCTGCATCATGGCGCCTAACAGGTTGGGAGAGGTGGCCCGACCCGCAGCGGGCCTGGGTTCGGCGGCCTTCATCGCTGCGCTCGATGAAGAGGAGGCGTCAGTGCCGGTTACAAAAACCTCCACGTGGACATCCATTGCCCCGGCGGGAGCGCTGCCGCCAAGGGAGAGGGGGGAGTCAGAAAAGTCAAATACCTCACTGGGGTATTCATCGGCCGCGGGCGCATTGGAGATGTGGAGCACGGCGAAGGATGCGGCGAGCGTGCCAATGATGTCGTCCGCCAGCGTGACGGGCTCGTCGAAGTCGGAGAGGAGCCCTGTCTGAAGCATGCTTCTGGCCAGCTCCTCGAGCTGCCCCACGGTGGGCGCCAACTGTCGTGGTGGGTGCACGGCAGATGCCATGGGATGGCTAAAGAGAGGAGGAGGCTTGAGGGCACTGGTGGGCTCCAGAGGCGGGGTTTGCATGAGCGAGCGCATGATGCAAGACATACCCAGGGTTGGGGCTCTCCGGATAGATAATACCCTTAGTCCTGCTGAGTGTAGTTACTGTGTGATAGTACAGAGTTGCTCCTAGAGCTGTATGGAGGAAGAAGGAAGGTTGGACAAGGCTTAGGCTGCCCCCTCTCCCTGTGGATTCTACCGATCGGGTGGCTAGGTTACTGTGTGTCTCGTTCTCTCTTTTGTACGTGGAAGCTCCTAGGGGGGTTTATAGACCAGCAACCTAGGGGCACAATGGTAATGCTACAAAGTGGTAGGGCCGGATCGTCAGCGTCTGGGGACCCGGAGCTGGGACCCACCGGGTGCCTGTGGTTGCCGGTTTCCCCTAGGCGCGGTACCCGCATGCCTAGGAGCACTATTCGCCGCCTTGTTGATCGTCAGGAGCGGCCTAGTTGAGTCGGGTACAGTGACACTCCGTCAGGTCACCACTTGCAGGCGTCAGTGGTGATGTCGGGGGCACTGTTGCCATGCCAGCCCTGGTCAGCGGGTAGGTCAGGGCAACTGTTGCCTAGTTCCAGCTGACCAGAGGCATGGGCGGGGCACTGTTGCCTCGGACATCGGTCGATGAAGACTCCTCCCATCGTACGTCCTGGATGGGACAGGATCTAACCCGTGGCTGGGTTGCGGAACACGCCAAGGGTGGAGCTGGCTTGTTGGAGAAGGCTTGGTGCGCCGTGTTCGACTGTCTTGAGCTTGTTATCGGGGACGAGTCGAGGAACCGGGCCGGGTTGGAGAGTTCGGCCGGGTCGAGGGTCTTGGCCGAGTTGAGCAACCCGGGCAAGCGCGAGCCAGCTGAGGGGCGATGTCGGGCCCGTCGTTTTTGAAAATGATTCATGTTCCATTGCCTACCTGGGGTTCATCCCCTCGACAAAGGAGATGATGATTGTCAACATATCATCGGGTGGGGGGGGGGTTGTTGATGAAGTGTATGCCTGCTGGAGTCGCTTGCGGTTCTAGCTCGCCCCACCTTCGCTTGTTGGCAGCCCCGTTCCCCACCTCCGGAGTTTCCTTGTCAGTGGCACTTTCTGATAGAAATGAGAGTACAAGGAATATTTAGTTAAAATAGGGCAATAGAAAAGTGTATTGGTAACTAGAAGTTATTAGGTAGGAATATAGTAATAAAAGGGAATGTCAATTGGTTCCTTAAATACTACACAATTCATTTAACATTGTTGGGTAAGTCAACATGCAGATAGTTGAAAAGAAAACTTACTTCGAACAAAGTGAGGACGGATGATTTTGTCGGGGAAGTTAGCATATATCTCATGACTATGCCCTTTTATGTGTAGTCCAATTTTAGTGCCAGCTTTCAGTACATAAAACTTAAAATTTCTTTCCAAAAGCCAGTGCTAAAATAGGAGTCACCATGTTCATCAAGTCTTACAGTAGCAACGATTGTAAATCCATGGTTTGTGTGCAGTATGACATCCATGCAGCATTGATCTATGTAATGGGAAAAATTGTGCACTACATAATCTGTTGCATAGCAAGGGATGCACTGCAAAAAATGGTAGGATTGTTAAAGAAAATATGGTAACATGCAAATATGGGCCCAAATTGAAAGAACTGTACAACAGTTGAAATCGAAGGACAAAAATCTATAATTAAACAGATAGGGTAAACATGATGTCATGGAAATATGAGAGTAATCAAAACAACAATACATCATTAATTTGCCTAATATAGAAAGAAGAGGGGGAAAATCCCCTTTGACATATATGGTGCATGTGGCACCTTTTAACCAAATGTAGCAATATTTAGGATATATTCAGGAAAGTAGGCCGTGCCAACCGATTTAGGGTGAGATTGAACATGTCACGCACATCCTCAAGTCATCTGGTATGGTGAGATGGAATCTTTGGCGGAGGTCGCAAGGTCCTGATGTCTCGGCGCACTGTACACTTTATGAATGAAAGAAAACCCTCAAATAAGCTCGAATAAAATGAATTCACGGTGATTTATATCTCATTAAATTATCTCGAAAGAAAACCCTCTATGAGTGATTAAAGGAGGCAGATGAATTGGGATGAGAGATGAGACAATAACTCATTAAATTAGTTGCCTTCTCGTCCTTGAGAAAAAACCCTTAGTACGGCAGATTCCCCAACAGAGCAGACCTGGGTCGACTGCGAGGAGCATCGAGAAAGTCGATCATGATAGGCGGCGGCAAGCGGAAGTGGCGAAATGCGGTGGGGTTTGCCGGCAGCTTGGCGGTGGCGGCAGGCGGCGAGCTGAGTGGTTACCATCGCGATAGGCGGAGCCAAGCATAGACATGGAGGAGCTAGTGCCGGCGTGAATGGGAACCGGAGGCATGGGGTGGCAGGTGGGGGTGAGGGTTTTTGTGACGTGGGGATGGCGAGGGTTTTCTTTTTACTTTTTTGAATTGGGTGGTGAGGGTTTTATGTCCCACAAAGAATTTCTGAGGCAACGGTTTGCTAGAGCCAACCGTGTGTTATTGACGCAACAAGAAAAACGAAAGTCATTGCAAGCAACATGCAAAATGAAAGTCGTTGCAAATGGTTCCAATTTTGGGAACCGTGTGTGATTGACACACTACCTCTGTCCTGGTTTATTGGTCCCCTCTGTAATTTGTACCAAATTTTAACCAAATATTTGACTAAGAAATATTTATGCATGTCACCAAAAATTATATCATTGAACACTATGTTCAAATATGCATCCAACGATATAATTTTTGCTGACCTGCACTAGCATTTTTTCAGTTAAATATTTGGTCAACATTTAACACAAATTACAAAGGGGACCAATAAACGAGCATGGAGGTAGATTCCAACAACCAAACTGATTGCATCCACATCCCACAATTAGACATAAGTAAACATAGATTAAACATACTCAGACATAGATAATAAGCATACACGTACACAAACATAGTTCAACTGTCATTAAGCATGCTCATGCTGAAGCTTCTACAGGTACTTGGCGTACACGCCGAGAGCCACCCTGCGAGAATACTTCTGCTTGAAGGAGCCAACGACCTGTCCTCTTGCATGCACCAGAACACTTTGATACGCATCATAATGCTCGTGGTTGCAAAATGGGCATCGATAGCCGCCGTCCCAGGTCCTAATACGCCTGTTATGCATTCCCGCATAAAGCTCCCTCAGGATTTGCCTCTTGTACCTCCTCTGGACATCTTCATCCTCGATGTCCACATCGTCAGACAACACCTATACAAATAGTTAAAAAAATGCGGCGTCAAATTAATGGTTACAAACTTATCACTAGCAAACATTTGACAGATGCCAAAAAATGGCATCAAATCAACGATTACATGCCGTGAAGAAGGATTAGGAATTAATGGCTATTTATTTATACATATCCAAAGATCATGGTTTGATTTTTAAGCACATTTGTCTATATACAGACCAATCTTGAAGAAAATAATGGCCCAAACATATGTAGGTCATTCAAAATCAATTGTCAAGTCTTGGCTAGGAATTATTAGCACGAACACTAACCCTAGTCGGAGTACTAGCAGAAATCATTTCCACAGATGAAACAACTAATCACGTATCACTTGTACCATTCAAACAATCAATACACTATATGGATCTAATGAAACTTACTTAGATTTCATGGATTGGGAGAACATAACCATTGGATTTCTATTCCAAAAAGGGGAGGCAGGAGTAACCGAAGAAACCCTAGGATCTATTTGACACATAAATGGGTATAGATGACTAACTAGTTGTCCGTCGTCATCGGAGTCATCGCCGAAGTGGTCGTCGGAGTCATCGCCCGAGTCGTCACCAGAGTCGGTGTGGAACCCTGCCTCCGGTTGTGGAAGCTTGACGCCGTCGACGACGTCAGGTTGCTGCGATAACTCATCAGCGGTGATGGCAACCTCTGTCTCCATCTCCATGTCGTGCTTTGGTGCTTTTGCAGCCCCGGTGTCGCCACTCCCTCCGATGGGGCGCTTCGGCGGCATCCTCATACACTGACGGCTTTGATGACTGAGAGCAGCGTCGAGGATGCAAGCGGAAGAAGGGGCTTGTGTGTGTGGAGAGGATGGGGTGCGGTCGCTCAGGTGCACTATTAATATGGGAGAGCTCTTATAATATGGAGTAGTGGGAGAGAGGCGGGCGGCGGTCAACTACTCTCATGCCTCCCGATGAGCCTACATACCGAACTGTTGGCATGCCTACCGTCGTTTCACACAACTACTCTCATGCCTCCCGATGACACTGTGCAGCGAGCAAGCCTCTGTCAATTCACACACCTGACCGCACGCCTCCCGGTCTGCCTGCGCGGCGGACTGCTCGCATGCATCCCGTCAACTCACGCCTTCTCGCATGGTACACGGGTCGGGTGGCGGCACGTATGTTGTTTTTCTATTTGGATGATTAATGATGCCGCTTTATTTTTTGCTTAACCGGAGCATGACACGTATTCATTGTTGGTCTAACGCTAACTATTCGAATAAATAGTCTGTTTGGGATATTAGTGCCCAGTTATTAATAATCTCCCGTTTGTAATTAGATAAAGATTACATCAAAGCTGGTCTCAAATTTGACCAAAAAAGTACAATGCAACTTTGTATTGGTGTCCATATGACAACAGATAAGTTTCATGAACTGCAAATACGTTTTGGATGTACTAGAATTTAAAAATCAAGATTCTCATTGTTTGAAATTTGTTGCACGGGGAGTAAACATGCACCCGGCGAGACACATGTGTTTTTGCAATCCATTTAGGTGCACTTTCACGTGTGCATGTAGCTCGAATTTGAATTTTGCACATTATACCCGTAGAAAATCAATCAATTAACGTACTAAAACTTCTTAATGATCTCTGATTTTTTCGAAATTAAAACATCCCTCCTTTGGTAACATATATATGTTCACTGCGGGATAATTAATTTAACATGCATCGTAGTTGCGGCAGATTCACGGTGTGTGTGGGTGTGTGCGTCTAGGGGATGGCGAGTGGCTCGCAGTACACTACGAGTTGTGAGCCACCGTGTGGATTCTCCGTTTTGTTAGGCAGGATGGTGCCACATTAGAGCCGTGAATTTGTAATTGAAAACATTACACAACCATTTCATACATACATGTTTTGGCCACATGCAGTCGATGGTTGTCCTACACGACACACGATACTCGCGTATGACTCTTTCTGTGGGCTCGCGAGGTCGTCGTCCATCACTTTGACGAACAGCCGGTAGTGAGGTTGATTTGACCAGTGCTACGTCTTGAGCTTGCGTTGGTTTTCCTTGAAGAGGAATGGGTGATGCAGCACAGTAGTGTAAGTATTTCCCTCAGTTTTTGAGAACCAAGGTATCAATCTAGTAAGAGGCTCCTCACAAGTCCCACGAACCTACACAAACAAACAAAGAACTCGCAACCAATGCGATAAAGGGGTTGTCAACCCCTTCACGGCCACTTGCGAAAGTGAGATCTGATAGAGATAATATGATAAGGTAAATATATTTTTGGTATTTTATGATATAGATTGGAAAAGTAAAGATGCAAATAAAAGTAGATTGAAAGCGTATATGATAAAAGATAGACCCAGGGGCCATAGGTTCCACTAGAGGCTTCTCTCAAGATAGCATAAGAATTATGGTGGGTGAACAAATTACTGTCGAGCAATTGATAGAAAATCGAATAATTATGAGATTATCTAGGGATCATCATGTATATAGGCATCACGTCCGTGACAAGTAGACCGACTCCTGCCTGCATCTAGTACTATTACTCCACACATCGACCGCTATCCAGCATGCATCTAGAGTATTAAGTTCATAAGAACAGAGTAAGACTTTAAGAAAGATGACATGATGTAGAGGGATAAAATCAAGCAATATGATATAAACCCCATCTTTTTATCCTCGATGGCAACAATACAATACATGCCTTGCTGCCCCTGCTGTCACTGGGAAAGGACACCGCAAGATTGAACCCTAACCAAAGCACTTCTCCCATAGCAAGAAAGATCAATCTAGTAGGCCAAATGAAATCGATAATTCGAAGAGACTTGCAAAGATAACTCAATCCTACATAAAAGAATTTAGAGAAGATTCAAATATTTCTCATAGATAAACTTGATCATAAAGCCACAATTCATTGGATCTCGACAAACACACCACAAAAAGAGTTACATCGAATAGATCTCCACAAGAGAGGGGGAGAACATGGTATTGAGATCCAAAAAGAGAGAAGAAGCCATATAGCTAATAACTATGGCCCCGAAGGTCTGTGGTAAACTACTCACAACTCATCGGAAGGGCTATGGTGTTGATGTAGAAGCCCTCCATGGTGGATTCCCCCTCCGGCAGAACGCCGACGATGGATCCAAGATGGGATCTCGTGGATACAAAAGGCTACGGTGGCGGAAATATTTCTTCTGTGGCTCCCGTGATTGTTTCCGGGTACATAGGTATATATAGGAGAAGAAGTACGTCGGTGGACGGCCGAGGGGCCCACGAGACAGGGGGCGCGCCCTATAGGGGGGGGGGGGCGCCCTCCACCCTCGTGGCTTCCTTGATTGCTTCTTGACTTGCACTCCAAGTCCTCTGGATCGCATTTGTTCCAAAAATCATGCTCCCAAAGGTTTCATTCCATTTGGACTCCATTTGATATTCCTTTTCTTCGAAACACTGAAATATGCAAAAAAAAAACAGCAATATGGACTAGGCCTCCGGTTAGTAGGTTAGTCCGAATAATGATATAAATGTGTAAAATAAAGCCCATAAACATCCAAAACAGGTAATATAATAGCATGGAACAATAAAAAATTATAGATACGTTGGAGACGTATCAAGCAGCCCCAAGCTTAAGTCCTGCTCGTCCTCGAGTAGGTAAATGATAAAAAACCAAATTTTTGATGTGGAATGCTACCTAGCATAATTCTCAATGTATTTCTCTTTATTGTGGCATGAATGTTAAGATACAAATGATTCAAAATAAAAGTTCATATTGATATAAGAAATAATAATACTTCAAGCATACTAATCAAAGCAATCATGTCTTCTCAAAATAACATGGCTAAAGAAAGTTTATCCCTACAAAATCATATAGTTAGGCTATGCTTCATTTTCATCACACAAAATACTCCCATCAAAAATAACTCCGGTTTCAGCCAGGCAATTTTTTCATACTTTAGCAATCTCAAACTTTTTTCAACTTTCACGCAATACATGAGCGTGAGCCATGGATATAGCACTATAGGTGGAATAGAATATAATGATGGGGATTGTGTGGAGAAGACAAAAAGGGAGAAAGTCTCACATTGACGAGGGTAATCAACGGGCTATGGAGATGCCCATCAATTGATGTCAACATGAGGAGTAGGGATTGCCATGTAACGGATGCACTAGAGCTATAATTGTATGAAAGCTCAACAAAAGAAACTAGTGGGTGTGCATCCAACTTGCTTGCTCATGAAGACCTAGGGCATTTGAGTAAGCCCATCGTAGGAATATACAAGTCAAGTTCTATAATGAAAAATTCCCACTAGTATATGAAAGTGACAACATATGAGACTCGCTATATGAAGAACATGGTGCTACTTTGAAGCACAAGTGTGGAAAAAGATAGTAACATTGCCCCCCCCTTTTTAGGGATAATGCTCTAATAATGATGATCATCACACTTCTATATATTCACAACTCATGAATTACAACTCAAAACTAGAACAAGATATGACTCTATATGAATGCTTCCGGCGGTGTACCGGGATGGGCGATGAATCAAGAGTGACATGTATAAAAATATTATGCATGGTGGCTTTGCGATAAATAGATGTCAACTACATGATTATGCAAGGCAATATGACAATAGTAATGTATGTCATGATGATGAACGGAACGGTGGAAAGTTGCATGGCAATATATCTCGGAATGGCTATGGAAATGCCTTAAATAGGTAGGTATGGTGGCTGTTTTGAGGAAGATATAATGAGGTTTATATGTGATAGAGCTTATCGTATCATGGGGTTTGTATGCACCAGCGAAGTTTGCACCAACTCTCAAGGTGAGAAAGGGCAATGCACGGTACCGAAGGGGCTAGCAATGATGGAAAGATAAAAGTGCGTATAATCCATGGACTCAACATTAGTCATAAAGAACTCACATACTTATTGCAAAAGTCTACAAGTCATCAAAAACCAAGCACTACGCGCATGCTCCTAGGGGGGAGGTTGGAAGGAGTTAACCATCGCGCGCCCCCGACCTCCGCACAAGAGAAGGCAATCAAAAGAGCACCTCATGCAATAAATTTGTTACACAACTTTTACTATACATGCATGCTTCGGGACTTGCTAACTTCAACACAAGCATTCTTTAAATTAATAGTCACCCAACTAGCATGACTCTAATATCATTACCTCCATATCTCAAAACAATTATCAAGTATCAAATTGATCATATCATCCAATTCACTTTCTATGATAGTTTTTATTATACCCAACTTGGATGCCTACCATTCTAGGACCAATTTTATAACCATAGCAAATACCATGCTGTTCTAAGAGACTCTCAAAATAATATAAATGAAGCATGAGAGTTCAACAATTTCTTCAAAATTAATCCACCGCCATGCTCTAAAAGATATAAGTGAAGCACTAGAGCAAAAGTTATCTAGCTCAAAAGATATAAGTGAAGCACATAGAGTATTCTAATAAATTCAAATCAAGTAGGCATATCCCAAAAGGTGTGTTACAGAAATGATGATTGTGGTAAACTAAAAAGCAAATACTAATATAATACACGATGCTCCAAGCAAAACACATATCATGTGGCGAATAAAAATATAACTCCAAGTAAAGTTACCAATGAACAAAGACGAAAGAGGGGATGCCTTCCGGGGGCATCCCCAAGCTTAGGATTTTGGCTATTCTTGAATATCTTGGGGTGCCATGGGCATCCCCAAGCTTGGTCTCTTGCCACTCCTTATTCCATAGTCCATCAAATCTTTACCCAAAACTTGAAAACTTCACAACACAAAACTCAACAGGAAATCTCATAAGCTCCGTTAGTGCAAGAAAGAAAAACCACCACATAAGGTACTGCAATGAACTCATTCCTTATTTATATTGGTGTTAAACCTACTGTATTCCAAGTCCTCTATGGTTCATACCCTTACATACTAGCCATAAATGCATCAAAATAAGCAAACAACACACGAAAGGCAGAATATGTCAAAAACAGAGCAGTCTGTAGCAATCTGTAACTTTCGGTTACTTCTGCAACTCCAAAAATCCTAACAAAATAGGACATCCTAAAACATTTGTCTATTGATCTACAGCAAAAATAATCAATGAAAAATCACGTTTCTGTGATTTATTGAATTTTTTCTCGTGAGCACGAATTTTCTGTTTTTCAGCAGAATCAAATCAACTCATATCATAGGTTATCCTATAGGTTCTACTTGGCACAAACACTAAATAAAACAAGAAAACACATCTAAACATAAAGTAGATGCAAAATTTATTGAATAACAGAAATGAAAAATATTGGGTTGTCTCCCAACAAGCGCTTTTCTTTAAAGCATTTTAGCTAGGCATTGATAATTTTAATGATGCTTACATGAAAGACAAGAATTGAAGCGCAAAGTGAGAATCAGAAAACATGTGACAAACACATCTAAGTCTAACATGCTTCCTATGCATAGGCATCTTATAGGCAAACAAATCTCAACATAACGAGAGGTAACTTAGTAACATGAAAATTTCTACAACCATATTTTCCTCTCTCATAATAATTACATGTGGGATCATAAGCAAATTCAACAAAATAGCTATCACATAAAATATTTTCAACACGATCCACATGCATGGAAAGTTGACACTCTTCCAAAATAGTGGGATTATCATTAACTAAAGTCATCACCTCTCTAAACCCACTTTTATCAAAAACTTCATAATATTGAAAATTATCCTAATATGTGGGATCTAAAGTTGACACTCTTCCAAACCCACTTTCAGTATCATTGCAAACATTATTATCAATCTCATATTTATCATGGGGCTTAAATAAATTTTCACGATCATAAGAAGAATCACCCCAATCATGATCATTGCAACAAGTAGTAGACATAGCAAAACTAGCATCCCCAAGCTTAGGGTTTTGCATATTATTAGCACAATTGACATCAAGAGAATTTATAGTAACATCATTGCAATCATGCTTTTTATTGGAGGAACTACCAATTATGGGTGCAATAGCAACGATCTCATGTTTAACATAAGGAACTATAGCAAATTCATCTTCATAAATATTGGCATCATGGCCACAAGAATAGCAAGCATCATGTTCATCAAGGTATATTTCAATCAAATCATCGGAATCGTCATTATCTATAGATTCATTCATATCATTATTTTCTTCCAAAGCAACGGTCATTCTCTCAATAAATTCTTTGACATAGACATTATGAGCATAGTTTTCATAGCAATATTTAAGTATGTCAAAATTTTCAGATTTGTAGAGAGTAATATCATACTTTTCAATCAAAGAAGCAACCTCATAAGCACCCTTAAAAGCAACAAATTCTTCAATTTGTTCGATATCATAGTAACTATAAACACCCTTTGCATAAAAAGATAAGATTTCATTTTCATTAAACTCACATAGGTAGGGAAGGTGTTTTTTAGGGTTCTTAGAGCAACATGTAAAATCACAAATTTTGCAAAGATTCCAAGCATAACACATCAATCTGTTTATTTGATCCCATAAGAGTCTCCCTTTTACATACAAACGGTGACGCACAAAATGAGCATGCTCATCTAAAGATTTGCCATCAACTAGGCTAGTTGGGGTCTTAGCACGAGCGCAAAGGGATCGAAGATGATACAAGCATAACACTTTAAGTGGATCCATATCAATAGATTTTTAGCAAGCAAACATGCAAGCACATAGAAGGCACATGGAGACACAAGCAAACAAGAGACAAGCAAAAAAGAGGAGAACAGGAAAGAGAGGGAGAATAAAACGGCAAGGGTGAAGTGGGGGAGAGGAAAACGAGAGGCAAATGGCAAATAATGTAAATGCGAGGGAGATGAGTTTGTGATGGGTACTTGTTATGTCTTGACTTGAGCGAAGACCTTCCCGGCAACGGCGCCAGAAATTCTTCTTGCCACGACTTGAGCTTGCGTTGGTTTTCCTTGAATAGGAAAGGGTGATGCAGCACGGTAGCGTAAGTATTTCCCTCAGTTTTTGAGAACCAAGGTATCAATCCAGTAGGAGGCTCCTCACAAGTCCCACGAACCTACACAAACAAACAAAGAACTCGCAACCAACACGATAAAGGGGTTGTCAATCCCTTCACGACCACTTGCGAAAGTGAGATCTGATAGAGATAATATGATAAGATAAATATATTTTTGGTATTTTATGATATAGATTGGAAAAGTAAAGATGCAAATAAAAGTAGATTGAAAGCGTATATGATAAAAGATAGACCCGGGGGCCATAGGTTTCACTAGAGGCTTCTCTCAAGATAGCATAAGAATTACAGCGGGTGAACAAATTACTGTCGAGCAATTGATAGAAAAGAGAATAATTATGAGATTATCTAGGTATGATCATGTATATAGGCATCACGCCCGTGACAAGTAGACCGACTCCTGCCTGCATCTACTACTATTATTCCACACATCGACCGCTATCCAGCATGCATCTAGAGTATTAAGTTCATAAGAACAAAGTAACGCTTTAAGAAATATGACATGATGTAGAGGGATAAACTCAAGCAATAGGATATAAACCCCATATTTTTATCCTCGATGGCAACAATACAATACGTGCCTTGCTGCCCCTGCTGTCACTAGGAAAGGACACCGCAAGATTGAACCTAAAGCTAAGCACTTCTCCCATGGCAAGAAAGATCAATCTAGTAGGTCAAACCAAATCGATAATTCGAAGAGACTTGCAAAAATAACTCAATCATACATAAAAGAATTCAGAGGAGATTCAAATATTTCTCATAGATAAACTTGATCATAAACCCACAATTCATCGGATCTCGACAAACACACCGCAAAAAGATTTACATCGAATAGATCTCCACAAGAGAGGGGGAGAACATGGTATTGAGATCCAAAAAGAGAGAAGAAGCCATCTAGCTAATAACTATGGACCCGAAGGTCTGTGGTAAGCTACTCACAACTCATCGGAAGGGATATGGTGTTGATGTGGAAGCCCTCCGTGGTGGATTCCCTCTCCGGCAGAACGCCGGCGACGACTCCAAGATGGGATCTCGCCGATACAGAAGGTTACGGTGGCGAAAATATTTCTTCTGTGGATCCCCTGATGGTTTCGGGGTACGTAGGTATATATAGGAGGAAGAAGTATGTCGGTGGACGCCCGAGGGGCCCACGAGACAGGGGGGCGTGCCCTATAGGGGGGGCCCTCCACCCTCGTGGGTTCCTAGATTGCTTCTTGACTTGCACTCCAAGTCCTCTGGATCACGTTTGTTCCAAAAATCACGCTCCCGAAGGTTTCATTCCGTTTGGACTCCGTTTGATATTCCTTTTCTTCGAAACACTGAAATAGGCAAAAAAAACAACAATATGGGTTGGCCCTCCCATTAGTAGGTTAGTCCCAAAAATGATATAAATGTGTAAAATAAAGCCCATAAACATCCGAAACAGGTAATATAATAGCATGAAACAATAAAAAATTATTGATACGTTGGAGACGTATCAACCAGCAAGGTAGAATCTTTTTTGTTTGTGTTATGGTGGTATATAGTATGCGTCGAAGAGGTGGGAGGGGACTATATATATATATATATATATATATATATATATATATATATATATATATATACAGACGGTCTATTCTGCTAATATTAGCAGAATAACTATTCTGCACACCACTTCGGCACTGCACGCTCAACAGAAACGCACTGCATCATTTTGACGACGAGCACTGCAATAGAGACTAGTGAACTTCTCGTCGGAAAAAACTGCATGTGTTATTTTTTTGGTACTGTTTTCGCTCTAATTTCTTAACCGTTTATCGGAATGAGGCGTGTAATATACCGTTGAAAAGCTATGGATTAGGCGCAACTTCGACATGTTGAACACTTTTCCAGATTCCACAAGGTTTAAGAGCAGTTTTGAAAATGGTGGGGCGGATGACGAGTGGCAGCGAGTGTTTTTTTGTGTTTTTTTCTAAACTGCTTATCGGAATGAAGTAAACGATACACCGTTGGATAGATATCATCGAGGTGCATCTTTTTCATATATAAATCTTTATATAATTCCTTACGGTTTAAGAGCAGTTTTAAATTTACTAAATCGCGGAATTCTGTTTTTCAAAAAAAAAATCAAATTTTCTGTACTGTTTTCGCTCCAGTTTTTGAACCGTTTGTCGAAATGAGGCGTGTGATACGCCGTTGGAAATCTACGAATGAGGCGCAACTTTCACATGTAGAACTTGTTTTCAGATTTCTTATGATTTTAAATTAATTTCGAAAATGGTGCGGCTGCCGGCGAGTGACAGCAAACGTATTTTCATAAATTTGTTCAAACCGTTCATCGGAATGATGCAAATGATATGCCGTTGGAAAGAGATCGACGAGGCGCAACTTTTTCATGTATAATACACTCTCTAATTCTTTACGGTTTAAGAGCAGTTTCTATTTTACCAAAATGCGAAAACTGTTTTTCGCGACACCAAAACCGACTTGTGTACTACATCTGACAGAAGAACGCACTGCTTCAGATAGGAAACCGCACCCCATCAGATGGGCAAGTGAACTGCTTGATTTGTTTTATTTACACGTAATTTTTCTCATGCGAGGAAGTGGACGGGACTTCACATCGGCCGTAAGTGAACCCCAAAAGTATGGAGAAGTAAACCGCATTACTTTATTTGTCATTTCGGTAACATTTTTATTTTGCACTTACAAAATGAACAATATCAGACACCCGACCGCACTGCTTCAGTTAGAAAACCGCACTGCATCAAATGGTCACTTATAAGATGAACAACATCACACCCCACCACATTGCTTCAGTTAGGAAACCGCACTGCATCAAATGGTCAAGTGAACATCATTACTTTTTTTGTCATTTCTCTCCATTTTTCATTTAACACATCTTTGCACTTCATTTCCTTCTTTCTTTTTTCTGTTTGGAGTTTTGGGTTTCCACATTGGCGAGTTGTGCACATGCGAAAGGTGAACCACATGGTCGAGGGAAATGAGCCGCAACACAATTCGAAATGAACTTCCTTTGTAAACAATTTTCAAACAAGTCCATATAACTTTTCTACATAAAATCATGAAACACAGAAAAACACCATTCTGCATTGCATGTCCACATGGCCCAAACTGCATGCTGAACTCTAAACATCATCATGTTTCATCGCGTACTTCAATCAAACGAGTTCCTGTAATTTTTATACATAAAATCCTCAAACACAAAAAGCACGATATGCATAAAATACTCCAATCTGTATTTGCTGAACACATGTCTAGGCGTGAACTGCATTCAAATGAGTCCGTATTTTTACACACAAACGCAACATTTTTGCACTGCATGTTCCTGTGCTCCAAACTGCATGCACGACATGAACCACACCATGTATTACCCCGAATAACATGGCAGCGGCGCCGCACTACAACCTGGTGTCCTGGCCGGCGCCAGAACAACCCCATGGATGAACCTGAAAGTGAAGATGCATCCTTGTCGAATGTGGCCGTCCCATGCGTGAGAACGGATCCAGCAAAATATAAAAAAGCAAGTAGCTGTCTCACCATGGCTCTTGACCAGTAGAGGAAGGAGGAGAGGCTCGCCTAGCCACTGCCACTAGCCATGTATCCAGGCCGGAAGGGGTCGCCGTTGATGGCCGTGCTCGATCTGGCCCATCCCCACCAGGAGCCGAACCACCTGAATGGGCGAGGACTCACTGGATCTGGGGGATACATCGAGATGAACAGCATGGGGTTGGGAGGAGGCATGTGGAGGAGGAGCTCGGATCCATCATCGGTTGGGCGCGGGATGGCGGGGGCTGCTCGGATCTGTCGCGGTGGCCGGGGCGGGTGGTGCGGGGGAGGTAGCTCCTGGTGCGGCATGGTGGTGGGAGGTGGGGTGGTGGCGCGGGGGGGGGGGGTGGTGCGGTGCGGTGGTGGGAAGTGGTGCGACGACGCAAGAGGGGAGGTGGTGGTGCGGCACGGTGGTAGGAGGTGAGGCGACGGCGTGGTGGTGGGAGGTGGGGCGATGGCACGGGGGAGGGGTGGTGGTGCGGCGCGATGGTGGGAGGTGGAGTGACGGTGCGGGGGAGGGTGGTGGTGGTGCGGCGCGGTGGAGGGAGGTGGGGCGGCGCCACTGGGGAGGATGATGGTGTTGCGGCGCAGTGGAGCGAGGTGGGGCGGTGCTGCGGGGGGAGGGAGGTGGGGCGGGGTGGGGGTGGGCGCTGCCCCGGCTGGAGGAAGGAGGTGGAGGGAGTGGGTGGAGGCAGATTTTCTGGTGTTGCTATGCGGCCCGGGTCAGATGAATCGAGCAGTACACAAGTGTTAGCAGAATAAGCTTTTTTGTTAGTAGAATAAGACTCTTAAGGGTGTTATCATAATAGACCCACCATATATATATATAGGACAAATGTTTCCTACAAGCTGTGGTAGTTACCACCACTTGCATTTTGTATGTTGTATGTAGTATCTGTCAAAATTGAGAGTATGTACGTGTAGTATGTAGTATATAACAATGATTAGGTAGTATATGTACTAATTTTTAGGTAGTATATACCATGTTTTGAGTATGCTCTTTTTTACGTACAAATATGTACGTATTTCACAAATATAACAAAAACTATGGGTTCATATGCAATTTTTTCATGTAACTTGCTTTGAAATATCTTAGATATAGTATATGAATATATTTAAAATGATAAAGTACTATATATAGTACCACATGGTAGTATATGAGACATATGGGGTAACTACCACCGTGTGGTAGGATGGATTTTTCCCTATATATATATATATATATATATATATATATATATATATATATATAGACACACACACACACACACACACACTATACGTACGCGTCCGTGAACAAGTACACCCCACTGGGTGTCGGGACTTTTCGGTTTTCGAGACACATGCCACATCAAAATTATGAAAATGGTTATTCAAACATCACTCAACACCTCTTTGCGCCACATGCATGCAGGTGTTATCCTAGCTAGGACACTCACGTGTGACGCTTCAATCTGTCGGCCCACGAGGCCATCATTGATGCATGCATCACTTTAACCTACATCGGGAGAGGTTAATTAATTTCACCATCGATGAGGATCCTTTTTGGGTTGTATTACTGTAGGAGCATATAGTATGCGTCGAAGAGGGGGAAGGGGACCATCATATGTAGTATGCTTCATGAACCTCGCTCTATGTGGGTGCATGGTTTACGTTTTTTAAGGCATGTGTGTCACATCAAAGTTGTGCATTTTAGGTATTCAACATATGTTTGGCCCACTTGCAAAGGGATGGTGGTTGTCCTCTCGCACTCACTTAAGCGGTTACCAGTGATATCGATGCTTTCCATTTGTGGGCCCGCTGGGTCCATCACTACTTTTTGCCTGACAATGAGAGTGGTTAATTTGACTTAGGACGGGGTTATTTTTTTGCTTGTAATACGGTATATATATGAGCGCACACACATGCATGTGTACGCATGAATCCCTCCCATCGAGTCGAAGTGGCTAGTACAACGAGACATCATGAACTAATCTCGCTCTGTGTGGGGAGAGTGTATGATTTTCGACGCACGCGCCACATCAATGTTGTGAAATGGTATTCAAACATGCATGCGCGCATCACCTCAATACATATGCATGTAGTGGTTGTCTTCGAATGGTACACTCCCACGCGTGGTTATCAGTGACAACCCTATATATTCATGGGCCCGCGTGGACATCCATGATCACCTTGACCGACAATAATATAGGTTACCATGGCGTATTCTTCATTTGGTTCGTGTTATCGTAGTATAGGTCATGGTAAGATTCAGACCTAATTAAAGTTTGAGTGCATATACTATGCATGCATGCATGAATCCACGTCGTCAGCTTGAAGTGTGGTGTAACATACATATGCATCATCAACCTAACCCTCACCCAGTGTGGGGCTTTCTAGTTCGAAATCATGGTGACAAATCAAAGGTGTTCCATTGTGTACTAAAACACACTTGATCCATACATATGTTTGGGCCACACGCATGCAGTGGGTTTGTCTTTGGGGACTATCTACTTGCGTGATTATTGGTGAGCTAGACTATCTGGTGTTGCATGGACAACTATCACTTTGACTAGCAACAAGAGAGAGGTTGTACGACCAAGGTGGAATATTCTTGGTCCCTTTTATGATAAATCTTGGTGAGATGCCTCTCTGGCCCGCCAACTAAGAGTGTGTGTGGGGGGGGGCTGCTACTTTGCACTTTGCTAGGTGAACCTCGGTTGGGGGGGATGCATTCATAGCTTAGGATTCCCTTCGTGCCGACACGAGGGGGGCTGCTAGCTACTTCGGACTTTGCTAGGTGAACCACGGTCGGTGGGGGTATCCATTCATAGCTTAGGATTCCCTTCATGCCGACACGAGGGAGGGGGGCTGCTAGCTTCTTCGCATTTTGCTAGGTGAGCCTTGGTTGGGGGGGCATGCATTCATAGCTTAGGATTCCCATCGTGCCGACATGAGGGGGGGGGATACCGCTAGCTACTTCGCACTTTCCTAGGTGAACCATCGTTGGGGGGAGAATCCATTCATAGCTTAGGATTCCCTTTGTGATGACACGAGGGGGGGGGGCTGCTAGCTACTTCGCACTTTGCTAGGTGAGCCTTGGTTGGGGGGGCATGCATTTATACCTTAGAATTTCCTTCGTGCTGACACGAGGGGTGGGGGCAAGCAATACCGTGCGCTTTGCGAGATAGGTGCGACATCGAAGTTGCATTTGGTATTTGAAAATCAAACCACCCTTTTCATACATAAATTTGGTCCACATGCAAGTGTGTTCGTGTTCTGACCCTCTCCCACGTCATTTTCACCAAATTTATGAATAGTACACAAGTAGGATGACGCAACAGACATGGTTCACTGAAACTAACCATGTGCCACGCTGGTGCCCCTGTCACGCACACATCTGCACAGTACACTGGGCTCCATGAGGCTCCCCCTCTCAAAATATATGCCTGCCTCGAGGGTTTTTTTGTTTCATAACATACGGTTGTTATCTTTAGACCGTGTGTGATGTTTCTTGTTCCCAATCCCACCTGCATCCCTAGAAAATATCTGCCCGCTTCGAGGAGGGTTTTTCTGTTTCATAACACACGGTTGTTATCTCCGGACCGTGTGTGATGTTTCTTGTTCCCAATCCTTCCTGCATCCCTAGAAAATATATGCCCACCTCAAGGGTTTCTCCTTTTCATAACACACGGTTGTTATCTCCAGACCGTGTGCGATGTTTCTTGTTCCCAATCCCGCCTGCCCTTGGAAAAATATCTGCCCACCTCAAGGGTTTTTCTGTTTCATAACACATGGTTGTTATCTCCGGACCGTGGGCAATGTTTCTTATTGCCAATCCCGCCTGCCCCTAGAAAATTTCTGCCCGCCTCGAGGGTTTTTTCCGTTTTATAACACATGGTTGTTACCTTCAAACCATGTGCGATGTTTCTTGTTCCGAATCCCGCCTGCCCCTAGAAAATATCTGCCGGCCTTGAGGGTTTTTATGTTTCATAACACCTGGTAGCTATCTCCAGACCGTGTGTGATGCACCATCATCAAAATTTTCAATAGCCCCGGCATTTCACTCCCGCGTTTGACTCCCGTGTAGTCAAATTTTTAGTACCCGCGTAATTTTCTCAAACACAGCCCCCGCCCCCCTCCACACACACACACACACACACACACACCCAAAACCTCCTCGGGAATGCACGCGCACACACACACACACCCTCCCTCGCTCGAAACCCTAGCAAGGTCCCCCCGCGGTAGCCCCTTTCGCCACCGCCGCGAGACCTCCATTGACAACATCTGTTGGTTTGCCCGTGTAGCTTACCCACCGATCTTCATACCAAGGACGCCCTGAGTTTCTTAGATGACGCCTGCCAAACACCCCTTTTCCCACAGATCCCCATCCCCATCCCCCACTCCAGAGCATCATAGCCTAAGCCCGGCTACGCTTCCCATGCAGCTCGAGGAGCGACTGTCCCAAAAGAGGTGTATCACGGTCTGTTCATCCGACGTTGCCGAGGAAGATGATGACCATTACTAGTGTCAGGCACTCAAGCAGCGGGCTTGAGTATGTGCGTATGTCACGGACGCCGGCTACGACATCAAGGTCATGGACAGCGATGTCCTGAGGTGGGCTGTGTCACAGGTTAAGTGGCCCACCCCCAGCCCCTCGGGTTCAACTGGCGTCGATCTCATCCATGGCCCTGCTGCTGATCTCCTCTGGCACGTTGTCAACAACTTGCCATCCTACATCGCCATCGAGCCCCTTTGGGCTTTTCTGAAGGACATGTTCTGCGACGCTGGCGTGGGATCCATAGCATCCAAGCCAGACCTCATCAACATCGACCACGAGGAGGGCACCCTCTCCGGCTCTTCCAAGGGGAAAGAGCCCATCTACTCTTCCAAGGGGAAAGAGCCCGTCTGCAACATTAGGGAGGGCACCCTATAGTCGTGCTCTTCCAAGGGGAAGGAGGCTATCTGCGACAACATGGAGCGCATCTAGGGTCCATGCACTTCCCGCAGGAATGAGCCCATCTGTGGCAAGTGAGGAAACCCATGATTTGTTTTGCTGTGCTTCATCACAGGGGAAATCCTTGATTTGTTTTGTCGAGTCCCTTTTGTAGTGTAGTGAGAATATGTCCAGTTTTAATTGCTATATCTGGTTGTTTGCAGTATGCCTTGATTATTTCAGTTGTTCACAATGCGTTGCTCTATATGTGCAATTATTTTCTATGCGGTACATTTCATCAATCTAGTTTTAAACATACCGATAGGAATGCATATATTTCCTTGCTGTTAAGCCTGTTATAGCTAGCATATGCCTCTTTTAAAGTTTTTTTTATTGTTCTGTTGTTTGTAGTTAGCATATGTCCAGTTTCAAATGCTATATTTGGTTGTTCATAGTATGCCTTGTTTATTCCAGTTATTCAAAACATGATGTTCTATATGTGCAAGTATGAACTGTGCAGTTCAATTTCATTAGTACCAGTTTCAACAATACCACGATGGCCCTGTTTGTTTCAGATTCTGGGACCATATTCAGCTTTGCCAGTGAAGCCGAATCTAGAATCAAAAACAAACAGCTATTTGGAATCAGCTTTGCCAGTGAAGCTGAATCTGGATTTGGGTCATTTTTATTGTAATTTCCTGAAGCACCTCAAAGTGTACTTCGGTGGTCAACCAGATTCGTAGAAACAGCTTCGCCACTGAAGTGAACCCATAGGTGATTAAAATCCAAGCGAAACTTAAACAAACAGGGCATGAATGACTTCATTTGCTTGCTGCATCTTGTAGTTAAACACGCCTTTCCATTTTTATTTAACAATAACCAGTGTACTTAGACCGGCACAATACCAGTTTGAATGACTATGTTTGCTTGTTGTTAACTGTTAGGCCTGTTGCAGTTAACACACCTTTCCACATGTTTTTCTTTAGTAGCATGCTTAAACCTGCACACTGAAGCTATCGTTTGGAGATTATTTTGGCTGCCATGGATAATTTTGGTAGATGTTTAGCCTGTTATGCTTAACATGCTTCTCGATGTACCTACACACGACAATTTTGGGAACGACTTCTGTTTTCCATCGAGGTTAGTTTAATCCCATGGCTTATATATGGTCACTGTTCAAGATATCGGTAGCTAGTACCATATAGGCCGGGGGCTGATAAGGGACTAATCGGTGAATGAGACTTTTAACTGAATATATCTGCAACCCATTTATCGTTAGGTTAACTAGGGCCATATGTAATATATCTAAGGCTACATAGCAACATGCACTGTACTTAATGTGCACATATGCAATCCTAGGCTACATAGCAACAAGGAAGAGTGTTACCTTAATGTTCTGATGATGTCTAGATACACGTAGAAGAGCAGCAACAACAACAACAACAACACATCCATGTTTGGATACTCAACTTAGCTAGAGGTTAGAGTTAGTTTCTAGCTCATGACTAAACCTAAACTAACTCCATCCAAAGAGGTGTTTGGATGACAGGGTTAGATACTTAGATTGACAATAAATGCACTAGGAGAACTAGCTCCAATTAGCACGTCTTGGGTTGGATAGTTTTTTTGGTGGGTTACAGATGCAACTAGCTCAAACTAGCCCTCATGTTTAGATATACTTTATGTCTATTTGAGCCCAGACTAGCTCAAACTAACTCTAACCCATGGATATAGCAGCAGTTAATCAGCCGATAATTTATAAGAATGCAATAAACTCCTTTCAGCCCATAATATAAGATGTTAATTCATCTAATATGTGAGTATATTGGATGTTATAAGATATTATAAAAGAGTGTTGTACTACATCATTGTGCAATTGGTGTTTAGCTTCTAATATTAACTTGGTGCTTTTAGGTACATATGTCATTGGTAAAGATCCGTGCTTCGACCCTTTTTGCGTATGGGGAAATGAGATATCGGTGAACCAACATCAAGTGAGGAAGCTGATAAAGATTGTTAGTAAAATGGGTCAAAAGATGGCAATTGAAGTATTTGTTGACACTTTATTCAATACAACAGTGATCTGCAGGATGGTAAGTAAGAACTCTCCAGCCTTCTTTTTATTGCCCATAATGAGTTGTGTTAGATGACAATGCCTGAGTCTTTTTTCCTTTGAAGTAGTTCCCAAAGTAGTTTACTAAAGATTACCTCTCAAACTATATGATTGGTGGGCATGCAAAGGTTAACGTATTTCTACCAGAACACGATGATTATCTAGATGTTTTCATGAAGACCGTGAAGAATGGGCAGTCGGCCATCACACGGGGTTGGACTAGAGTCGTGCGTGCCTTCTTCATGGAGGAGGGCACAGTATGGGCATTCTGCTTCATCGTGTTCAGCAACCAGAATGTATTTCGCCTCATTCTTTACCGTCTTTAACAGTACAAGTATACAACTATGGTTCATCATTGTTTATTTGGTTCTTATGTAATTCTTGATGTGTACCTATGAATCGAATAATGCATTGGTTGTCTGAACCTGGTGGATATGAATAAAGCCATAGCATACATTCAAATTCAGATGAAATTTCAATTTGATATAGCAGAAATTAAATTATGGTGAAATTACGCTCTCAAGGTTGTTACGGCACACGAGGTTGGTAAGACACAAACGTTTGCGATATACACCATAATCCGAGACGGTTCACAGTGAGGAAACGTGTGCAAGCGTGCACACAGTGCCGTTTGCAAAGCGTGTGCGATGACAATATCACAAATGGTGCTGGAAAACTAACCATTTTTTGATAGTTGCCTTATCATACACGATTCACAAACATGAATTGTTTCTAATGAAGTATGCATCATGAATGTTGCACCACAGAATGGCGTGTGCTATAGTTGCCTTATCATACACGATTCACAACCATGAACTGTTTCTTATGAAGTATGCATCGTAAATGTTGTACCACAGAATAGCGTGTGCGATAGTTGTCGTGTACGATGATGTTAAGATGGTTCGATGTTTTGTAATCCTATTCGACACTTGTACGACGATTAGCTAATCTTATTAATTAGTTATCGCATACGATTTGTGAAAAGCGAATGTGTATGATTGTATGCTTATCATACACGTTCTATAATAGTGAACTGTTTATGATGGGTCGCGCATCATAAATGTAGCACCACAGAATACCGACTGCGTTGGCAATGCAAGCACAAACGAGTAGGAGTATTGTATATGCATCTTGGCTCCCTATCCCCGACGGTTTCTAGGTCGTGTGTGAAGGACCCCCTATTGCCAACAGTCACTTGGCGACAGTTCCAAATGATGTCGTGGAAAGGGGTTAAAAACCGTTTGTATAGCACTGACGCATACCGTTGATAGGCCGCCATGGCCGTCTTGAGGTATGATTCGTTCCACAAAGGTGCTCATGCTTGAACAGATGTCTTCCCTCAAAACCAGGGGAAAACGAGACTCATGACGTCTTCCATGGACCGCCCCAGCAGCATGCTAACGGAGGTCCAGACGCCATGCCTCTATCCTTAGGCCCTCCGTCTCATTATGGATCTAGGTCTGCAACTCAACCATGCAAGCACTCTCAGCATTGATATCCTCCTGATCTTTAGTCATCTGGTCACGGATTTTGGCCACCTCTACATTGTGTTCTTCCTGGTTCTCCACCGTTATAGGCGACACAAGAAGAACCGTTAATGGGGCAACCAACTCCGAGAGGACTTGAGTTGGTGAATGTTTGGGCCAGTGATAACCCACAAGTATAGGGGATCGCAACAGTTTTCGAGGGTAGAGTATTCAACCCAAATTTATAGATTCGACACAAGGGGAGCCAAAGAATATTTGAAGGTATTAGCAGCTGACTTGTCAATTTAACCACACCTGGAGATTAATTATCTACATCAAAGTGATTAGTAGAACATTAGTCTGGTAGTTTTGATGATAGCAGCAGTAGCAATAGTAACTATAACAGTGAAAGCAGTGATATTGTAGCAGTAACGATAGCAGTAGCAACAGTAGTAACTTAGCAACAACAATATAAGATAAATTCATAGGCATTGGATCGTTGACTCGTTGGATGATATTCATCATGAGACAGTTATAACCTAGGGCAATACCGCACTAGCTCCAGTTCATAAATATAATGTAGGCATGTATTCCATAAATAATCATACATGCTTATGGAAAGAACGCGCATGACATCTTTTGTCCTACCCTCCCGTGGCAGCGGGGTCGGCCTCCTTTTAATACAGAACTAGAAGAAAGCATTAACACATGGTGAATACATGAACTCCTCAAACTATGGTCATCACCGGGAGTGGTCCCGACTATTGTCACTCCGAGGTTGCCGGATCATAAAACGTAGTAGGTGAATATAACTTGCAAGATCGGATCTAGAACATGGATATAATGGTGATAACATAAACGGTTCAGATCTGAAATCATGGCACCCGGGCCCAAAGTGACAAGCATTATGCATGGCAAAGTTATAACAACATCAATCTCAGAACATAATGGATACTAGGTATCAAGCCCTAACAAAACTAACTCGATTACATGATGAATATCATCCAACTCTTCACCGACCGGCGAGCCTACAAAGGAATTACTCACTCCCGGTGGGGAGCATCATGGAATTGGCAATGGAGACGTGTTGGTGATGACGAAGATCGAAGATCCCCCTCTCTAGAGCGCCAAACGGACTCCAGATCTTCCCTCCCGAGAAAGAACAGGGCTTCACAGTGGCTCCGTCTCGTGAAACGCGATAATTATTTCTGCCTGATTTTTTTTCTGGAAATATGGGATTTTATAGTGTTGGTTTGAGGGTCAGCGGGGCCAGTAGGTGGTATCTTGCTATCCCAGGTGCCCCCTCAGTTCCTTCCTGTTTCTAGAAATTATTTTATTTGATATAAAAAATCCTCGCAAAGTTTCGTTCCATTCTGAGAACTTATATTTCTGCACAAAAATAGCACCATGGTAGTTCTGCTAAAAACAACGTTAGTCCAGTGTTAGTTTCATTCAAATCATGCAAATTAGAGTCCAAAACAAGAGGAAAAGCGTTAGGAGAAGTACATACATTGGAGATGTATCAACTCCTCCAAGCTTAAACCTTTGCTTGTCCTCAAGCAATTCAGTTGATAGACTGACAGTGAAAAAGAAAAACTTTTACGAACTCTTTTGCTCTTATTTCATAAATAAGCTTAAACAACACCCAGGTTTTCAGCAAGGATTGTAACTAACCACGTCAACAATAACTCTTAAAAATTGTATTAACTCATATAAATGACATAATCAACTAGAGAGCAATAATAAGATATCTCAAATAACAACATGTTGTTAAAACCACCATGATGTAATATGACAATAGTGGTATCTCGCTAGCCCTTTCTGAGACCGCAAAACATAAATGCACAGCACCCCCAAAGTTCAAGCAGCGAATAACATTGTAATTCATGGTAGAAAAGATCCAGTCATAATGCACCCAACATTAGCTATACACAATGCATCAGCATGACAGCAGTGCTCTCAGGTTCTGGCGCTTATTTAAGAAGGTGATGACACAACATAAAAGTAAATAGATAGTCCCTTCGCAAAGGGAAGCAGTGATTTGCAGAGGTGCTAGAGCTTATGTTTTTAAAACATAGGTAAATGATATTTTGAGACATGCACCCTTCTTATTCATTTCACGACCATTAGTTATCAATATCTTCCATGCTAAACACGCTAGTGGCGGTTCCCAAGCAGAAATGTAAAGGTTATGACTCCATTGAGAGTTTTTGTTTGATTATTTGTAAGCTCTTTTTCTTTTGGCAGTTTGGGATTGGGCATCCCTATTACCGCCCTTTTCTCGTGCGATGGCGAGTGAATAAACACTCGACCCGAGAATAACCCGCTTAGCATGGAAGATACCGTCTAACTCTTGTTGTTCCAAAAACGATCCAGGCACACAAACGGATATTTATTTGAAGTTCTTAGAGTTGGCACATGCAAATTTACTTAGGATAGCAGGGTAATAACGCATATAGGTAGGTATGGTGGACTCATCTGGAATAACTTGGGTTTCAGGTTTTTGTATGTATAAGCAGAGTTCCCACTTAGTACAGGTGAAGGCTAGCAAATAGGTTGAGAAGCGTCCAGCTAGAGAGCAACAACGTACATGAACATGCATTATGCATAAGTAACATTGGATACTAGCATGAGTAGGATATGAACACCATGAACATAAATATCATAGAGGCTATGTTGGTTTTGATTCAACTACATGCATGAACATGTGCCAAGTCAAGCCACTCGAACATTCAGGGGAGGATACCATATCATCATACTACATCACAATCATTTTAACGCAATGTTGATATTCAAGATAAATCATTATTCACTTCTAGCTACTTATGCATGGCATGAGAAACTATAATATCTAATTGTCATTGCAAACATGTTTGATGATAATATGAATGTCCCCAACAATAAGCATTTCATATTTATTTTTGACAGTAGGTAGAGGTAGTTGAAAACTTCCAATAGTGATTGTCAGAGATTTTTCAATAACATTAATACCATTCACTTGGAATTGTTTCTTTTGAAAGTGCACCGTATGATCATTATCATTGATATGAAAAATGACCTTGCTTTTATTGCAATCAATAACATGCCCTGCAATATTAAGGAAGGGTATACCAAGATAATCGACATGTTTTCATCCGCGGGCATCTCAAGTATAACAAAGTCAGTCAAAATAGTAACATTAGCAACAACAACGGGCACATCCTCACAAATATCGATAGGTATGGCAGTTGATTTGTCATCCATTTGCAAAGATATTTCAGTACATGTGAGTTTATTCAAATCAAGTCTTTTATATAAAGAGAAAGTCATATACTACTAGGGAAAACCATAGTAGTAGCGCGCATTTTAACGCTATCAGTAGCACGGGTGGTCATGCTACTAATAAGGCACTACAGCTAACAGATAGTAGTAGCGCTCTATGTACACGCGCTACTAGTATTGACTATATCAGTAGCGGTTGTCCAACAAGCGCTACTAATAAGTAGTTGTAGCGCTTTTCTTTGACCGCGCTACTGTTGTATCTTTCAACAATTTTTCCCTGCTTCCTATTGATCTAGAACAGTATCCCATTTCAATAAACTGTAATTTCACATATACGAGATAAAAATATCATTAACAACAATACCATATAATCATACAGTAGTCATACAATATCATTAAGCATTATAGGTACTCATATATAGTCAACATGCACCCTCACACACATATATGGTTCATACAGGAGCATACATGATAAGCAGTACTAGGTAGTCATACAACATATAGCAGTCTACTAGGGGTAGTCATACAGCCACACACATATGTAGTTCTAGATGATGTCGACGACGACCATCATCCTCAAGCCATAGCGGTGGGTGTTCCTGATAGTAATTAGGATGGCCTGTCCAACACGAAGACTCTTGCCAACGAGGAAGTTCTTCCACCCAACCGAGCTGAAGTGTGTGCGACCGTCCGTGTACACCAACAGGTGGTGACGGAGCCCCTTGTGGTAAGGCGTATTCCAGCAGAGCCTTCTTCCTCAGGCTCGATACCAAAACTCACAAATAGGCTCTTTGGCAATTTCTTAATAGGAAAAACATATCAATTAATAAGTAGCCTCGCACACATACTCTTGCAAATATATTTCTACTAACTATAGTTTTCTACACTATCAAAAACAGTACTACATTTCTACTAAGCTTGAATTCTACTAAGCAAGCATGTAATCGGATTGTACACCAAGTATAACATACCATAACATGCCGATCAACCATGGTAGTTGTTAGGCGGGTCACTAATGGCACCCGACAAAGTCAGCACGTGGCGGAATTATGTCCCATAGGTTGCACACCTTGCCCTCGCTCTCTTCGAGTATAGATGACTTCATCAAGTGGGTTCTCATCATCTTCATCCGTGTTTAGATAAATGACGCCAGCTTGGGTCTTTCTGCTCTGAAGGAGAAGCTGATCAACACACCACCAGTGATATCCATGTGGGAGATGAAACGGTTCCATCCATATCCTCCAATTTGTGACATATTTCGTCCTTTGTCGACCCCCATAGTGTAGGGACCCAGGAGCCTCAAAGGTCATAGTGTCTCCGGTCAGCTTGTTGAATTCCAACCTCACATTGCATGGGACGATCCGTGTATGCACAATGATATATACACAATGCATTAATGCCAATAACACTAAAAACAAAATAGTTGTTACAAGTTTCATATATTTTGTTACCGCCGCAGGAAGAAAACTTGGCTGGAAGTAGATGCCGAACAACATGCCAGTTGCAAGGCTGCTGGCACATCTTGACTTGCACAGTCGACATGGTGGTTCTGGTGGTGGTGGTGTCGCCATTTTCCTAAAGCAATATTAGAAAAGGATTAATTATCCACTTTAGAGGAAAAATCCGGCATGACCTTTGCTAAAAAAGGACATATCGAGCACCTGAAATTTGCCGGAACGGAAATTAATCAACACTCCGGCAAAACATAGGCCAATTGGAGCTGTTACCTGCAAACATGGTCACTTGGGCAAGAAAATATCCTATTTGAGCAACACTAGATATACATGTTTATATCTACATCATATGAGCAATTCTTGAGCAACACTAAATAAACTAGTTGTACTAAAAAAATCAACATCATCATCTATTCAAAATGTTCTATACCTAAAACATCTACATCATCATCCACTATTACTATTTATTTTAGTAAACCCAAAAAGCTCTACTTCTATGTGTAAAGATGTAAAAATATACATCAAAAATACATTGATCATCAATGATCTTTTTGTGTACAATCTGAATTGTCAATATGAGTCCTCACCGGTTCCTCACCGGTTTAGAAACTGGAGAAGACTCATATTGCAGCCATAGATTCTGCACATATAGTTGAATGAAGACCAAGTGGATGTGATAGTTTGAGAAGTAACATATTTAAGGTGGTAAAAACCCTGTTCACGGAGTGAGGTGGGACTATTTTTTTATTAAACTTAGCAGTAGCTGGTATTGAGACAAGGCGCTACTGCTATGATCTGTATTAGTAGCACTCTTTGTACTAACACGTTGCTGCTATAACTAGCTTGGCGGTAGGGTTGTGGCAATTACAGTAGTAGCGCGTCTTATTGGGCCAGCGCTATTGCTAAACTTGTTGCAGCGGCACGTCTTTTTGGGCCGCACTACTGCTAAGTAGCAGCAACACCTTTTTTATAGCGCGCTGCTGGTAAGATTCTGTGTATAGGCTTTTCCCTAGTAGTGATAACACTAACACCAGCTCCTAAATCACATAAAGCAGCTTGCACATAGTTTCTTTTCATGGAGCAAGGTACAGTTGGTATTCCCGGATCTCCAAGTTTTTTATGTACTCCATCTTTAAAAGTGTAATTAGCAAGCATAGTGGAGATTTCAGCTTCTGGTATTTTTCTCATATTGGTGATGATGTCTTTCATATACTTTGCATATGGAGGCATATTCAAGATATCAGTCAAGCAAGTACGCAAAAAGACTGGCCTAATCATTTCAGCAAAGCGTTCAAATTCTTCATCATCTTTCTTTTTAGTTGACTTAGGTGGAAAGGGCATAGGCTTTTGAACCCATAGTTCTCTTTCTTTACTATGTTTTCTAGCAACAAAGTCTCTTTTACCATATCTTTTATTCTTAGGTTGTGGGTTATCAGGATCATCCGCTGGTTCTATCTCAACATCACTATCTAGTTCTTTATTATTTAGGTTCAATGTCTTCATGAACCTCATCATTATCTTTTTCATTATCATAAGGTGAGTGTTCATTACCAGATTGAGTTTCAGCATCAGAGAGAAAAACTTCATTATCATTATCAGGAGGTTTTTCTATTTCGGGTTCACTAGAGGCATGCAAAGTCCTATCATTTTTCTTCTTCCTTTTCTTATTTGAAGGACTAGGTGTAGTGGTGTTGTTCCTTTGATAATCTTGTTCAATTCTCTTGGGGTGTCCCTCAGGATAAAGTGGTTCTTGAGTCATTTTACCTCCTCTAGTTGCTACTCTAACAACAAAGTCACTTATATTATTGTTCATTTCATCAAGTAACTCTCTTTGAAATTTAGCAACTTATTCTAATTGAGTTTGAACCATAGAGGCATGCTTTCCTACACCTATAACATCATTTGAGATTCTAAATAACAAGTCACTTAAGCGAGCAATCATATCATAGTTGTATCTCAATTGCTTCATTATATTTGCATTGAAGTGATCTTGCTTTCTAATGTAATTATCAAACTCATAAAGACATTGACTAGGATGTTTATTACGAGGATCATCACCATCATTGAATTTCATTAAAGATTTTACCTCTACCACCTTAGGTGGTGGTGGTGCTCCAAGCCCATGTATTACTCCGCTAGGTGGTAAATTTTTAACATTCTCGGCCTTAATAACTTTTTCCTTCATAGATTTATTTGCCTCTTGCATATCTTCAGGACTGAGATATAAGATACCCCTCCTCTTTGGAGTGGGTTTAATAGGTGTTTCAAGAGGAGTCCAATCATCATAATTTTTCAATATGTTATTCAATAATTCTTCAGCTTGCTCAATAGTTCGTTCCCTGAAAACACAACCAACACAACTATCTAGGAAGTCCCTAGAAGCATCAGTTAGTCCATTATAGAAGATATAAAGTATTTTATTTTTCTTGAGAGGATGATCAGGCAAAGCATTAAGAAATTTGAGAAGCCTCCCCCAAGCTTGTGGGAGACTCTCTTCTTCAATTTGCACAAAGTTAAATATTTCATGCAAGGCAACTTGTTTCTATAAGCAGGGAAATATTTTTCAGAGAAGTAATAAATCATATCCTGCGGACTACGCACACAACCAGGAGCAAGATTATTGTACCAAGCTTTAGCATGACCCTTTAATGAGAATGGAAATAACTTGAAGATATAGTAATAGCGAATCTTCTCATCATGAGCAAATAGGGTGGCTATATCATTCAACTTAGTAAGATCTGCTACAATAGTTCAATTTTAAAACCATGGAAAGGGTCAGATTCAACCAAAGTAATCAACTCTACGTCGACAGAGAATTCATAATTCTTATCATTAATAACAATAGGTGTAGTACCAAACTTAGGATCACATTTCATTTTAGCATTCAGAGATCTTTCTTTATACTTCCATAATAATTTCTCTAGATCATCTCTATCCTTACAAGCAAGAATATCTCTAGTTGCCTCCTCACTCATAGTATACACTTCCGGTACTTTTGGTAATTCATATCTAGGAGGACTAGTTCTAGGTGTTTGAAGAGTTTCAGTTTCAAGTTCATCATCAGATTCAACAATATCATGTTGTATTACTTTAGCAATTTGTTCATCAAGAAATTCACCTAGTGGCCATCATCATCAAGCAAGGTACTAGCATCACCATGAGTAGCATTCATCGCAGAAGTAGCATCATCAATAACTTGCGACACATCAGAATTAATAGCATGTTGTGGCTTTGCAAGTTTACTTGTAATAGAAGGTGAATCTAAAGCAGAACTGGATGGCCGTTCCTTACCTCCCCTCATATTTGAGGGGAAAATCTTAGTCTTAGCATCCTTCAGATTCTTCATACTAATAATATGGTAATAATCCCAAGTGACTCAACAAATATAGCTAAGCTTCCCGGCAATGGCGCCAGAAAAAGGTCTTGATAACCCACAAGTATAGGGGATCACAACAGTTTTCGAGGGTAGAGTATTCAACCCAAATTTATAGATTCGACACAAGGGGAGCCAAAGAATATTTGAAGGTATTAGCAGCTGAGTTGTCAATTCAACCACACCTGGAGATTAATTATCTGAAGCAAAGTCATTAGTAGCACAGTAGTATGGTAGTTTTGATGATAGCAGCAGTAGCAATAGTAACGATAACAGTGATAGCAGTGATATTGTAGTAGTAACGATAGCAGTAGCAACAGTAGTAACTTAGCAAGAACAATACAAGATAAATTCGTAGGCATTGGATTAGTGACTCATTGGATGATATTCATCATGAGACAGTTATAACCTAGGGCGATACGGCACTAGCTCCAGTTCATAAATATAATATAGGCATGTATTTCATTAATACTCATACGTGCTTATGGAAAGAACTTGCATGAAATTTTTGTCCTACCCTCCTGTGGCAGTGGGGTCCTATTGGAAACTAAGGGATATTAAGGCCTCCTTTTAATAGGGAACCGGAACAAAGCATTAACACACAGTGAATACATGAACTCCTCAAACTACGGCCATCACCAGGACTGGTCCGGACTATTGTCACTGCGGGGTTGCCGGATCGTAACACGTAGTAGGTGACTATAACTTGCAAGATCGGATCTAGAACATGGATATAATGATGATAACATAAACGGTTCAGATCTGAAATCATGGCACCCGGGCCCAAAGTGACAAGCATTAAGCAATTGCAAAGTCATAGGAACATCAATCTCTGAACATAATGGATACTAGGGCAAGCCCTAAGAAAACTAACTCGTTTACATGATGAATCTCATCCAACTCCTCACCGACCAACGAGCCTACGAAGGAATTACTGACTCCCGGTTGGGAGCATCATGGAATTGGCGATGGAGATGTGTTGGTGATGACGGAGATCGAAGACCCCCCTCTCCAAAGCCCCAAACGGACTCCAGATCTGCCCTCTACGCGATAATTCTTTCTCCCAGATTTTTTTCTGGAAATATGGGATTTTATAGCATCGGTTTTAGGGTCAGCGGGGCCACCAGGTGGACAACACCCACCTGAGCGTGCCTGGGAGGGCTGGCGCGCCCTCGTGTGTTGTGCCCACCGAGGTGCCCCCCTCAGGTCCTTCCTAGTTCTAGAAATTCTTTTATTGGATATAAATAATCCTCACAAAGTTTCGTTCCATCCCGAGAACTTTTATTTCTGGACAAAAATAACACCATGGTAGTTCTGGTGAAAACAGCGTCAGTTCGTGGTTAGTTTCATTCGAGTCATGCAAACTAGAGTCCAAAACAAGAGGAAAAGCGTTAGGAAAAGTAGATACGTTGGAGACATATCAGCCAGCTACATTTGTATCAGTCGCCACCGCACTAGTACTTCCCATAGCACCTGTCGCGGTTGAGTCAAGAGCCAGGGTGGTGCCCGCCATGTAGACGGCGGTCCAACGAGGCTACTCTTGATCGACCGAGGCCGACCCATCAACAGAATAGCCCCCAAGCCTGCCATCATACAGAGGGCGAATTGACTCTGTTTCCCCGACCGATGCCTCGCCGTCGGAGTGGACTAGGGTGTCACCGCTCGATTCCGAATTATCTGCGAGGTCGACCCCCTGAGTGAAACCGACAAAGACATGGTTCCGACCAGCATGAGCATGGGCGGATTGCACGCGCCGAGCCGGCTCAACGATCTCGGTGAAGATGTCCGGCTCGAGGACTGACTCACTGATGAACACATGGATCTTGCCGAAGGGGACCCGGTACCCGTACTCAATTGAGTCGGCTTCTGGGCCCCAGCCTCAGTCATCGATGTTGATCTTGCCACGACGACTCTTGGTCATGTGGCCGATCACGTATCCCTCGATTCCTCGGAGAGCTCCCTCCAAGAACCCAACACCACAGAGTGATAGCCCAATGGTGGGTGCCAACTTTCGTGGTTTGTCACGGCAGATGTCCTCGTGAAAGGACGTAGTGGTGAAGCCATCCCCGCAAAGTAGTAGCCTTGAATAGGGTTGATCGGAATCGAAAGACCAGAGTTTACCCAGGTTCGGCCCCTCACAGTCGAGGTAAAAGCTTACTCCTGCTTGATTCATATTCATGATGATGATCTCGCAACTTGGCTAACCTAGTGCTTGATAGCTTGCAACTTAGTCATTTCGGCTCCAACGACTCCCCTTTATATATAGGTTGAGGCCCTAGGCTTACAACAGAGTCAAGGTCGCATTGCAATCCATGATGTAATATGTTTCCTAGTTGTTTTGCTTCCTTCCTAAGTAAGAAAGTTCCACGTGGGGACTCGTACTTCTGGATGATGATCCGACAACTTCAAGTACTGGCCCATGAGTCGACCCACTCCTCAAGTTGCCCTGTAGGCCTTGAAGTCTTGAACATCTTCATCCCATCTTGAGTCCTTCCTCATAAGTCGCCATTGAGATGACCCGACCCAATCTGGCGGTCATATCGTGGGGTTATATCCCCAACAACGGTGGTAGTGGCGGAGGCCACTACTAGAACAACGGCGGATAAAACATTCAAAGCATCCCTCCTACACTGGTAGCAGGGGCGCCCTTTCCAAGGCTATGATGAGTATGAGAATAAGTGTCAAATTTGTAAGAATAATAATCATAGAGCAAAGGATTGTGACTGGCGTTACGCTTACAACAATTCTCAGTGAAAAAAGTAACAAGTGTCGCAGACATGTCATACGGTATTGATTCGCCCATATCGGCACCACCGATCATCTGCATCGGGATCATCATCTCCTAGTCTGAGGTGATCCCCAGATCGGCACTGCGTCAGGTCTGCAGTAGCAACAGCTCACCACAAACTCTGTCCTGCCAACCAACGGCTGGCGTGCGGCAGGACGCGGGCCCACAAACAGCGCCATGTGTGCCGCACTATAAGAAATATGTCAACTTATGACCTTCTGTCAGTGACCCTGGAAGAATTGGTCATAAATTTAAGACCACTTTAGACCAATTGGTCAAAAGCAGTTCAGGGGGCTCCAAAACCTAACCCATAACGACCATTCTTGTCAGAAAGGTCGTAATTTCTTTAGAGGAAATGGTCATAAAGCAGACAACGCTGGTTCATGCCTCATTTCTAACAAATTACGACCAATATGAATGGTGTTACACTTGAGTTTTGATGCAGTTGTATGATTAGGCGGCCACCTCAGCAGTCTCGCCTATGTGGAGTGCTTAGTTGTCATTTTCGCTTACATGTGTATATTCAACAAGAGCTTGTTACAAGAGGGACCCACTTGACAGGCCCTAAATTTGTTAGTAAAAAAGATGCACGAGGCGGGACTCGAACCCACGACCTCGCGCTGTTTAACTTGTTCGCTACCACTTGGCTAGAGAGGGATTGCTGACCATCTAGCGGAATGGCTCTGTATATTACTTAAAACAGCGAAATGGCTCATTGACAAGTGGGACCTATTCCCAGGATCGGGCAGAGCCAACACTTAGCCAATAATTTCTAGGTCTTCCGACCATGTGGCGGCGGGCTGCGGGCAGGGGCGTGGTCGGCGGACAGCGGCTGAAGCGACAAGCAGGGGCGGAGGCAACTGGCGGTGTGGGCAGGAATGGCCTCGCCGCAGTTGACCTCGCCCATAGCCTCGTCGCTGGTGACCTTGCCCACGGCCTCTCCGCTCACCTTGTCCATGACAGGAAATCGATGGTGGCAGGGGCGGGGCCGGCAGCGGAAGCAACCGGCAGGGGTGGAGGCGGGGCTGGCTGCTGAAGTGAAAAGCATGGGCATGGGCGACCTGCGGTGGTGGGGGCGGGCGTAGGAACGACGCCCACGCAAGGAGAGGATCGCCGAGCATGGGGGACTCGCCGCCGCCGCAAGCAGACCTCACCCACGTATGCACTCCTCTCCTCCCCCCTCTCCTCTCCCTCTCTCCTCTCTGTTGATGTCATTGATTTGATGTAGATTCGGTTAGGATAATCTCGACACACACACACACACTAATTTGATGTAGGTTTGTTGTAATATTGGAAAAATCTCTTGGAGATGGCATTGATGAATTTCTAGAAATTGTGAAGAGAATTTCTGTTGATGAAATTTTTAGGAGAATTGCTGTTGATGAAATTGTTAAGAATTCTTTTTTAATTTAGTCAATTCATAGTGGTAAATTATGTTGTCAGCTATCAATAGAACAGAGCTCTCTGTTCTATTTTATCCAAGAGTAAATTGCGTTGATGAAATTGATGTTGTTCTTTCCCTGAAACATGATCCTGAAATTCCTGTTGCTCTCTATTCTAAATTCCTGATTTATTTTGTTGATGAGTAAATAATGAATGATGAGTAAATAAGATGCTGATCCATTTGACTGATTCATGCCATGAGTAAATGTTGAATGCTGATTTTATTTTGTCCACCAAGTTGGACTAAAGTAGTGAGAAATTGGAAATAGTTGAATGGTGTGGTTAAGCAGTTAGCATATAAAGTTGGGTGCCATTACTTCCATCCATTTTCATTCATTAATGTTGATGCACTTAGATTGTTTTGCTAAGTTGCAACAATTTGTTGTCTTTGGCAGATGGACAGAAGCTGGATTAGAAAAGGAGTTAGAAAGGTTTCGAAAGAACATATGAAAGGAGTTGATGATTTCATGGCATTTGTTCGAGAAAATTTTTCCAACGATGCTCACATTCTTTGTCCATGCTGCGAATGCCTCAACCGTTCAAGAATGGCTCAAGGAAGACTGGAAGATCATCTGCTTCTTAATGGGATGTCCAACACATATGATAGATGGATATATCATGGAGAACCTTTAGACAGACAACCTCAACATTTTGAAGCTGATACAGAGGCGCCTCATATGATCGGTGGTGGTGATGCTGGCATTGATTTCATGGAAAAGATTTTGCGAGATAATGTTGTTTTGGATGAAGAGGATGGGCATGAAGATGATAGGATTCCTGACCTATTGAAGGATTTGTACGATGCCGAAGATCATGTTGATGAACATAAGTCGTTGTTTGCTGATGTGTTAGAGGAGGCAAAGCGCACAGCTCATGAAGGGGGTAAATTTTCAAGATTTACCTTCACTGTGAAGTTACTCCACATCAAGTCTTTCTACCGGATTAGCAATGCCGCATTCAACCGCAATACTCTGTCTTTTGATCTTGCAATTCCCGGATAGTTGTGTTCCCAGGTCTTATGATCAAGCATCGAGCATAATCCGCAGGCTGGGGTTAGGTTATGTGTCAATACATGTGTGCCCAAATAACTGTGTCTTGTTTCAGAAGGATTTGGCAAAGCATGACAACTGTCCAAAATGCAATGCCTCTAGGTGGAAAGATGCTGATGGGAAGAAGTCAATGCCGGAGAAGGTACTGAGGCACTTTCCCTTGATACCAAGGCTACAGCGGATGTTCATCTCGAAGAAATCATCGCCGTGAGGTACAGTTGCACAAGCTGAAGCGGCAACCTGTGGACAATGAGCTGAGTCATCCAGTGGACGGAGAGGCATGGAAAGAGTTTGACCGTATACATTTAGATTTTGCTGCAGATTCCAAGGAACATAAAACTTGGCATTGCCACAGATGGGTTTAATCCGTTTGGGAACATGAGCACGTCTTACAGCCTGTGGCCAGTTTTTGTGGTGCCGTACAACCTGCCACCATCGGCATGATTGGATCAGTCCAACTTCATGATGTCATTGCTTATCCCGGGTCCAGAGTCTCCAGGAAAGGATTTTGATGTCTTTATGGAGCCCCTCGTAGAAGAACTGCTCCAGCTCTGGACTGGTGTACCTACATACGATGCCTTGAGTCCGGAAGAAAACTTCAATCTACGCGCTGCAATCATATGGTCCATCCATGATTTGCTGGCTCTGCACACTCTGTCTGGGAGGATCACATCGGGTTATCAGGCTTGTGTCCATTGTGACAAAGACCCTTGCTCAAAGAGAATAAGGAGCAAGATCTGCTATATTGGACACCATCGCTGGCGAAGAAGTAAAGATTTTAATGGTGAGAATGAAGCCCGTGACAAGCCAGATGAATTCACTAAAGAAGAGCTGGAGCAAAAACTTGAAAAGGTGAAAGATATGAGACCAGGAAAGCTGAAAAAAGAAAAGAAAGTGTGAGGAAGGTCAATGTTGGGACCGGAGATCTTGTTTGTGGGACCTGCCATACTGGGCTGATCTGAAGTTAAGGCATAATCTTGATGTAATGCACATTGAGAAAAACATATGCGAGAATCTGCTAGGGACATTTCTGAACATTGAAGGGAAGACAAAGGAGACGGTTAGTTCTAGACTTGATTTGGAGGACATGGGCATAAGAGAAGATTTGCATCTATAGCACAATGAAGATGAAGATTCATTTGAAATGCCACGAGCATGGTATATAATGAGTAAAGAACAAAATCTTGCATTCTATGAATTCCAAAGAGCGGTGAAATTTCCAGATGGTTATGCTGCTAACCTAGCAAAGTGTGTTACTTCTGATGGATTCAAGCTTTCAGTACTGAAAACCCATGATTGTCACATCCTCCTCCAAAGGATTTTACCGGCGGGCCTCCGAGGAATCATGGACAAGGATATATATGAAGCGGTTGCTGAGCTGGGAAATTTCTTTAGAGAACTGTGCTGCAAAAGACTCAAGTTAACTGTCCTGGAAAGACTTGAAAAAGAAATCCCAATTATTCTTTACAAGCTCAAGAAGATTTTCCCTCCAGCTTTCTTCATCGTGATGGTCCATTTGGCGGTGCACTTACCAAAAGAGGCAATGCTTGGAGGCCCTGTGCAATACGGTTGGATGTACCCAATCGAAAGAAGGCTGCTTACTTGTAAGCGTTATGTGCGAAACACGGCAAGACCTGAAGGTTCTATTGCTGAAGCATATGTCATTGACGAGTGCTTGACTTTTTGCTCTAGATACTTTGGCGATGTGGAAACAAGATGGAACCGGTCGGGCAGAAATAGAGAGCGGTCTGATTCGCAATGTGGTGATGTCTCTGTTTTCAACCACGGTGTGAACTTTCTTGGAGCCTCACAATACTTGGAGGCTAGTGATGAGTATGACAAGATGGTTTGGTTTGTGCTCAGCAATTGCGCCGAGGATCTACCATATATCGAGTACGTTATATCTTGCGCACTCATTATATATATTTTTTTCTTGGGTTGGCACCAGCCTAATGTTTAATTCACATGTTTTGTTGGCATTGCAGGAAATGCAAGCAAGAGTTAAATCAGGAAGAAAGCAATATCCATGTTAATAAAAGGGTTGCCAAGGGGTTTTCTAAGTGGTTTAAGAATCATGTGAGATCTTTAGCCACATGTTTTATGTTTCCTGTGTTATTCACCAATTGTTAAATACCATTGTTTGCTAAATGGTTTATTTGTGCAGATTGGAAAGTTGCATGAGGAGAAGAAGGTCAATGATGATCTATTTGCTTTGGCATGCTTACCGGATAAGCGAGTGAGAGTGTATTCAACATGCATTGCTGACGGTGTCCGGTACCACACCGTTGACCGCGAGGAAAAAAGGAAGACACAGAATAGTGGAATCGTCACTTAGGGGTCACATGATCGTGAGATCATTGACTTCTATGGTCAGTTGAGAAGCGTCGTAGAGTTGCAGTACAACTCTAGTGGAGGCATCCATCGCTCGGTTCTCTTATTTCGCTGTGACTGGTTTGAGCTTGGTAGCAAGAAGAAGAGAGACTCTTTTGTCAAATATGATGGCCACTTCAAAAGCATCAACACTGCAAGATGCTGGTATAAGAGTGATCCCTTTATTCTAACAACACAAGGAACAATGGTGTTTTATCTGCCAGACACTCTTTTGCACAGAAAATGGCGAGTTGTGCAAAACTTTGAGCACAGACACTTGTGGAGTGTGACTGAAACTGAAGTGGAAAAGGGCCCCGGTGATGGTGGACTAACATACCAAGATGATGACTCTACGAAAGTTCCGTTGCAAGCTGATGATGACTCTATGGAAGTTCCAGTGCAAAGCAGAGTGCGAAGGGACAGGGAACGTGTGATCGTTGGTGCTGCAAAAGTTGAAGGCATCAAGAAAACAAGAAAGGTGGTAGCGGATGGACATGAGAGCGAGGATGAGGAAAACCGGACTGATCATACTATGCTGCAATATTGTAGTGATGATGAGGAAAATAGGAGTGGGCATAGAGTTCCTTGTTTTCGTATCAACGACGATGAGTAGCGAAGGTAAATTTGATCTCCTTGGTGAGCTAAGGCTATTTTATCTCCTTGGTAGTTGTTGTTGATGTGATCCTGATGTAGTTTTATACTACAATTGTCTAGGTACCGAAATGCATGAGACTGTGTAGTGATGGAGAGGCAGATTATGGTTGAAGATACAAAATGAAGAGGCAAAATGAAGTTTTGGTGTTCCTGATCCTGATCACGAAGTTTTGGTGATCATTAAGATCATCAAGTAGTGGTGAACTGTTTTCCGAGCTGTTTTTCTTAGTTTTGGTCAACATGCTCTAGTAGTTTTGGTCAGAACTATTGTTGTCCAAATATTGTCAAATGATTGCAAAACTATTTTGTCTTGTAATGTTGTCAAAATGTTGTCTTGTAATGCAAAATGATCAGACAAAAGATGTTGTTTTTGTGATCATTTAGTAGTTTTGAACTGAAGATGTTTAGTTCAAGTTTCAGAACTATTTAACTCATGTTTTTTTGAATTGAAGATTTTTTGGTCAGAGCTATTTTGGACTGAAGATGTAGTTGTATTTCGCATCATTTCACTATGAGCAAAAAAATATGCGCGAGCGGGGACTTGAACCCACGACCGTGCGCTCGTTTCACTGTGTTTCTACCACTGGGTTAGGAAGAGGCTACTGATCTTCTACTCTATGCCATCTCTTTGCAAATTTTTAAACCAGGCAAGTATTTAACACATACCTCGCTGACAAGTGGGCCACTCGACCCACTCGCTGACAAGTGGGCCAGTTTGCTACTCTACCCACTTGACCCACTCCCCAGAAAATACTTATTTCACTTATTTCGCGCGGCCAAAAAATATGCGCGAGCGGGGGCTCGAACCCACGACCGTGCGCTTATTTCACTTGGTTTCTACCACTGGGCTAGGAAGAGGTTGTTGGTTTTGGACTCTATGCCCACCCTTTTCAATATATCAAACTAATCACTGACAATTGGGCCCGCTCCTCCTCCTCTCCACTCTTTTCCCCAATCCCCCTCTCCACTCGACTCCTCCCAGCTCCTCCTCTCCGCCGCCGCCGTCGGCTCCTTCCTTTCTCTCCATTGCCGACTCTCCTGAAGTATGAATCCACCGACTTCTTCCTCTTCCTCTTCCTATCTACTGTTATGATAGATTAGGGTGATTCCATTGATTTTATTAGGGTTCTTGCCGCCGGATTAGGGTTTGATTAGGATTGGATTAGGGTATTTTCTAATACAATTTTTGTTCTATTTTAGGTGACGGCGACGCCTCCCCTTCTCTTCCCCTGCGCCTTTGCTGGTCCGACGCCTCCCGCGCGGCTTGCCCTGCGCAACCGGCGACCACTTCTTCTTGGACTCCGGCATAGGTAAGCCATCTGCTTCATATCCTCTCTCCTTTCTCTTCTGCTCTAGGGTTTGAGAATATAGGATTTGTTATGCATACTAGGCATCTAGTTGTTCTTGGTGGATTTAGGCATATTGTTCTTGGTGGAATTAGCATGCTCTGTTGCTAGATTTAGGCATATTGTTCTTGTGTGGTTGAATTGCTGTTAGATTACTATGTTGTTGCTGTTGGTAGTCACCTGGCAGCAATTAACTGGTAGAACGCTGATAGTGTAATTAACTAAATTTTGTGGTAGATAGTGTGGTAGACATGCTGTTCTGTTGCTGTTGAATTCTGTGGTTAAATAACTGAATTAACTGAATTATGTTGGTGTTGAATTCTATGGTGAACATGCTATTGCGGTTGCCAGACTTCTGACAACAATTAACATGGCATGCGTACGGCAATCATGTTGCTGTTGCTGTGTAATTAATTGAATGTAACTGATGAGGAGTGCTGACATGAATTCTGTTGTTGTTCTTGTTGTGTAATTAACTGAATGTAACTGATGAGGAGTGTTGCTTTTGTTACTAGTTGTGGTTATTCTTGTTGTCAAGTCTTGTGTTGCAGTGGGATTCATGCATATGCAGGTGTAGTGACCTGCATGAACATGGGCAGAGTAGTAGCAGCAGTAGATGCCAACTTTTGATATGCATGCATGCATTCTTGCTTGTTTATATTCTTTTAAACTGTACATGCTCAAGTATGGAAACATTACATTCTTCTCCATCTTAGTGGCCAAGAAACATTACATTCTTTTAAACTGAACATGCTCAAGTCTGTCTGTTTGTTGATGTTTTTGCCATCAGAAATATTGATGGGTGCCGGTAGGTGTTTTCAGTTTCTTCTTCTTCTCATTGCCCCTTTGCCAAGATAGAGTAGGAGCAAATTGAGGCCATTGCCATTTAAGTAGTATTCCAAATTGAGGCCCTGGCAAACACATGTAGTAATTATTCTACTATTTTGAAGTGCTTGTTTCCTATTTCTGTCCAGTCTTGTTGTTTAATTTAAAATGTTGCTTTTCAGAGAAGTGAGATGGCTGCTTTGGAAGGTTTCGAGTTCTTCGAGATCGTAATTGAGAAATCTTGCAGTAGGCAGGTATATTTATCATCACTCGTTTCTTTATCATCACTCTGTTGTCTAGTGCTTGATTGCCACAATTAACCACTGCTTGACCCTCGCTGCAGTGGCTGCCTGACAAGTTTGCGAAGATGCTCGCCGGCCATGAGCCCCACAAAGTGAAGCTGCGGGAGGCCGGCAGCGGGCTTCACAAGCTGGGGGACGTGTTGGTGGTGTTCGATGGTGAAGGCCACATGTACCTAGGGCCCGGCTAGGAGCATTTCGCCCGCGCCCATGAGCTACAGCTCTTCCTTGTCTTCCACTACGACGGCGACCCCATGTTCACCGTGAAGATGTTCGACAACACCATCTGCTGCATGTACTACCAGCATGACGATGATGCTAGTAAGCTCTCTGCCTCTCTTCTTCCTATCCTTTTTGCTTCCTCTACCCGCACGACGACAACACCATGTTCACACTTTGTTGCATTTGGCCAGGCAATGGGAGCAGCAGCGGGGATGACGAGGAGCTGAGCAGGGATGACGAGGAGCAGCCTATTCTGGCTGACGACAACCATCCCATGATGGTGGCTGACGATAAACCTGCTATGGTGGTGGCGGATGGTGACCTTGCTATGGTGGTGGCGGACGATGACCTTGCTATAGTGGTGGCGGACGACGACCTTGCTATGGTGGTGGCGGACGACGACCTTGCTATGGTGGTGGCGGACGGCGACCTCGCGATGGTGGTGGCGCCTGCAATCCCACAGCTTGGTGAAAGGACCATGCCAATTGTGGTAGAGGAGTACATCTGCATTGGGATTCGCCAATCTGAGCGCATCAGGTTGATGAAGGAGAAGAAGGAGGAGTGCAGATGTTAAGAAAATGAAGTGGCAATGTTAAGCATGTTAGGTTTAAGCTGGTTAGTGTAATCTGAACATGTCACTGTTAAGTATGTCAGGTTTAATTTTGTGCATGCTCATGGATGCTGTATGACAGTGTCATCTAAACATGTCAATTTCTTAACAATGAATATTCCGTTTGGTAATAGATGGGAATTAAAAAATTTTATGCATGCTCATTGATGAAAGATAAAATTATGGGTTTTTGTGCATGCTCATGTATGAAACAATATAAGTTTCATGTTTTGAATGCTAAAAACATGACTCAAACCCTACCCACGGACAACCGCCGTGACGAAATCCGCCGGTTTTTGAAAACACCGTAAAAAATTCGAAAACCAGTTTTCATTTTTTGAATGCCAAAGACATGCGTTTTTTGTGAAGCGGCTACAAGGAGGGTCACCCCAAACGGTGCCATTCCATGTCTATCTCAAAGTAGACCCTACTTTACAGACGGTCGCCAAAAAGCATGCATTTCCGACCCTCGTAGCTACTCTCGGCAATTCAGACCACCTTCGGCCGATTCAGCTGGAACCGGCTGGAATTTGAAATGTGGGTCCTCCATAGCTTTCCCGGTATTTTCACTAATAATGCTTTTTAGCTTCATAGGTAGGCATTTCATCACAGAATTGACAACAGATTTGCACGGCTCAAACCCTAGCCACGGACGGCCGCCGCGACGTAATTGGCCGGTTTTTGAAAACAACGTAAAAAATTCAAAAAATATCAAAAAATGGGATACCTCCGCGTCACATCATCAAATGTGGCCTACCAACTAGCAAAAATACTAAACTTGCAATACCGATGTTTTCTTGAAAAAGTGTTCTAAAAAATGACCTACCATGAATGAAGATTCATGGCTTTCAAGCCAAACTAGCAATGATATGGCTTCATCCGTTGAATAGATTCTAATAATATGCCCATTGGCGCATGCCTCTGTCTTGTGATGGCAAACAATGTTGCCAAAGCGAGGTTCCAACTTGTTTAAAAAAAACGTTTTTCATTTTTTGAATGCTAAAGACATGCATTTTTCGTGAAGCGGCTACAAAGAGGGTCACCCCAAATGGCGCCATTCCATGTCTATCTCAAAGTAGACCCTATTTTACAGACGGTCACCAAAAAGCATGCATTTCCGACCCTTGTAGCTACTCCCGGCAATTCAGACCACCTTCGGCCGATTCAGCTGGAACCGACTGGAATTTGAACTGCGGGTCCTCCATAGCTTTCCCGTTATTTTCACGAAAACTGCTTTTTAGCTTAACAGGTAGTCATTTCATCACAGAATCGACAACAGATTTGCACGGCTCAAACACTAGCCACGGACGGCCGCCACGACGAAATCGGCCGGTTTTTTACACTGTAAAAAATTCAAAAAAATCAAAAAAATGGGAGACCTCCGCGTAACATCATCAAATGTGGCCTACCAACTAGCAAAAATACTAAACTTGCAATACCGGCGTTTTCTTGAAAAAGTGTTCTTAAAAACGACCTACCATGAACGAATATTCATGGCTTTCAAGCCAAACTAGCAATGATACAACCGCATCCGTTGAATAGTTTCTGATAATATGCCCAAATTTGGCGCATGCCTCCGTCTTGTGATGGCAAACAATGTTGCCAAAGCGGGGTTCCAACTTGTTTATCAAGAAAAACCGTTTTCATTTTTGAATGCTAAAGACATGCGTTTTTTGTGCGGCTACAAGGAGGGTCACCCCAAACGGCGCCATTCCATGTCTATCTCAAAGTAGACCCTACTTTACGGACGGTCGCCAAAAAGCATGCATTTCTGACCCTCCTAGCTACTCCCGGCAATTCAGACCACCTTCGGCCGATTCAGCTGGAACCGGCTGGAATTTGAACTGTGGGTCCTCCATAGCTTTCCCAGTATTCTCACTAATAATGCTTTTTAGCTTCACAAGTAGGCATTTCCTCATAGAGTCGACAACAGATTTGCACGGCTCAAACACTAGCCACGGACGACCGCCGCGACGAAATTGGCCGGTTTTTGAAAACACCGTAAAAAATTCAAAAAATATCAAAAAAATGGGAGACCTTCGCGTCACATCATCAAATGTGGCCTACCAACTAGCAAAAATACTAAACTTACAATACCGACATTTTCTTGAAAAAGTGTTCTAAAAAATGACCTACCATGAACGAAGATTCATGGCTTTCAAGCCAAACTAGCAATGATATTGCTTCATCCGTTGAATAGATTCTGATAATATGCCCAAATTTGACGCATGCCTCTGTCTTGTGATGGCAAACAATGTTGCCAAAGCGAGGTTCCAACTTGTTTAACAAAAAAAACCGTTTTCATTTTTTGAATGCTAAAGACATGCGTTTTTCGTGAAGCGGCTACAAGAAGGGTCACCCCAAAAGGCTCCATTCCATGTCTACCTCAAAGTAGACCCTATTTTACGGATGGTCGCCAAAAAGTGTGCATTTCCGACCCTCGTAGCTACTCCCGGCAATTCAGACCACCTTCGGCCGATTCGGTTGGAACCGACTGGAATTTGAACTGCGGCTCCTCCATAGCTTTCCCGTTATTTTCACTAAAAATACTTTTTAGCTTCACAGGTAGGCATTTCATCACAGAATCGACAACAGATTTGCACGGCTCAAACCCTAGCCACGGACGGCCGACGCGACGAAATCGGCCGGTTTTTTAAAACACCGTAAAAAATTCAAAAAAATCAAAAAAAATGGGAGACCTCCGCGTCACATCATCAAATGTGGCCTAGCAACTAGAAAAAATACTAAACTTGCAATACCGGCGTTTTCTTGAAAAAGTGTTCTTAAAAACGACCTACCATGAACGAAGATTCATGGCTTTCAAGCCAAACTAGCAATGATACGGCCGCATCCGTTGAATAGTTTTTGATAATATGCCCAAATTTGGCGCATGCCTCCGTCTTGTGGTGGCAAACAATGTTGCCAAAGCGAGGTTCCAACTTATTTAACAAAAAACCCATTTTTCATTTTTTGAATGCTAAAGACATGCGTTTTTCGTGAAGAAGCTACAAGGAGGGTCGCCCTAAACGGCGCCATTTCATGTCTATCTCAAAGTAGACCCTATTTTACGGATGGTCGCCAAAAAGCATGCATTTCCGACCCTCGTAGCTACTCCCGGCAATTCAAACCACCTTCGGCCGATTCAGCTAGAACCGGCTGGAATTTGAACTGCAGGTCCTCCATTGCTTGCCCATTATTTTCACTAAAAATGCTTTTTGGCTTCACAGGTAGGCATTTCATCAAAGAATCAACAACAGATTTGCACGGTTCAAACCCTAGCCACGGACGGCCGCCACGACGAAATCGGCCGGTTTTTGAAAACACCGTAAAAAATTCAAAAAAAACAAAAAAAATGGGAGACCTCCGCGTCACATCATCAAATGGGCCTACCATCTAGCAAAAATACTAAACTTGCAATACCGGCGTTTTCTTGAAAAAGTGTTCTCAAAAATGACCTACCATGAACGAAGATTCATGGCTTTCAAGCCAAACTAGCGATGATCTGGCTGCATCCGTTGAATAGTTTCTGATAATATGCCCAAATTTGGCGCATGCCTCCGTCTTGTGATGGCAAACAATGTTGCCAAAGCGAGGTTCCAACTTGTTTAACAAAAAAACCATTTTTCATTTTTTTGAATGCTAAAGACATGCGTTTTTTGTGAAGCGGCTACAACGAGGGTCACCCCAAACGGCGCCATTCCCTGTCTATCTCAAAGTAGACCCTATTTTACGGACAGTCGCCAAAAAGCATGCATTTTCGACCCTCGTAGCTACTCCCGGCAAATCAGACCACCTTCGGTCAATTCAGCTGGAACCGGCTAGAATTTGAACTGCGGGTCCTCCATAGGTTGCCCGTTATTTTCACTAAAAATGATTTTTAGCTTCACAGGTAGGCATTTCATCACAGAATCGACAACAAATTTTCACTTCTCAAACCCTAGCCACGGCTGGCCGCCGCGACGAAATCGGCCAGTTTTTGGAAACACCGTAAAATTTTCAAAACAAAATCAAAAAAAATGGGAGACCTCCACGTCACATCATCAAATGTGGCCTACCAACTAGCAAAAATACTAGACTTGCAATACTGGCCTTTTCTTGAAAAAGTGTTCTAAAAAACGACCTACCATGAACGAAGATTCATGGCTTTCAAGCCAAACTAGCAATGATATGGCCGCATCCATTGAATAGTTTCTGATAATATGCCCAAATTTGGCACACGCCTCCGTCTTGTGATGGCAAACAATGTTGCCAAAGCGAGGTTCCAACTTGTTTAACAAAAAAAACCGTTTTTCATTTTTTGAATGCTAAAGACATGCATTTTTCGTGAAGCGGCTACAAGGAGGGTCACCGCAAACGGCACCATTTTATGTTTATCTCAAAGTAGACCCTATTTTACAAACGGTCGCCAAAAAGCATGCATTTCCGATCCTCGTAGCTACTCCCGGCAATTCAGACCACCTTCGGTCGATTCAGCTGGAACCGACTGGAATTTGAACTGCGGGTCCTCCATAGCTTGCCCGTTATTTTCACTAAAAATGCTTTTTAGCTTCACAGGTAGGCATTTCATCACAGAATCGACAACAGATTTGCACGACTCAAACCCTAGCCACGGACGGCCGCCGCGACGAAATCGGCCGGTTTTTGAAAACACCGTAAAAAATTCAAAAATATCAAAAAAATGGGAGACCTCCGCGTCACATCATCAAATGTGGCCTACCAACTAGCAAAAATACTAAACATGCAATATCGTCATTTTCTTGAGCTACTCGGTATGATTTAAACAATGATTTCTACAAAGTTTACAAAAAAAAACCTATTTTTATATCCCCAAACCCAAAAGAATTTCCCTCCCACACCAAAATTTTCCCTCCACCAAAATTTCCCTTTCCCAAAATTCCCCCCCACTCCCTCTCCCACTACCAGGCGGGTCCCACGACTCCCTCTCCCACTAACACGCGGGATCCCCTCCCTTCCCCTCCCAAAATCTCCCCTCCCCGCCCGCAACCCTATCTCACTCCCCATTCCCCATCCCGCACCTCCGCGCCGCCGCCCCGCCGCCGCATCGCCCTCCCCTGCTCCGCGCCGCCCCGCCGCCCTTCCCCTGCTTCACGCTGCCCCGCTCCGTGCCGCGCTGCCACCCCTCCCCTCCTCAAATTTCCCCTCCCCTCTCCCCGATGAACCCTAGGTTCTCCCTCCCCGAGCCGCCCCGCCGACGACCACTCCCTCCCCTGCTCCGCGCCGCCCTGCCACCCGTCCTCTATTGCACCCCTCCATTCCCCACCTCCCAGCCCCGACGAATCCCCCCTCCCCTCTCCCCACCCCGCAACACTAGCCCATCCTCCTCTGCTCCGCCCCGCCCCTCTCTGCTCCCCGGCGATGAATCGCCACTCCGCTCCTCTACATCGAAGACGGTGGCGACAAGAGGGTAGACGCGAGCGACGACTGCGAGAGGAGCCACCGCTGCATCATCTACAACACGACGACAGGTACTCCCCTCGATGTTCTAGGGTTAGGATCTCCTGATGGTTAGGTTTAGGATCTTCTGGTGGTTCGGTGGATCTCATGGTGCATCTTCTAGGGTTAGGATCTCCTGATGGTTAGGGTTAGGATCTCCTGGTGGTTAGGGTTCTTCATGGGGTTAGGGTTCATGGGATGGGGATGGATTCATGGGATGATATCCTTCTTGTTCATGGGGTTACGGTTCATGTCGTTGGTAATCTGATTTTTAGATGGGGATGGATTCATGGGGTTAGGGTTTTGTGGGGAGGTGGTTCTTTATTCTAGATTTTCTATGCTCTATTTTGATTTTGCATCCCTGTCAATGTCGTTGCTTGATGTTTTGTGTTGTCATGTGGAAGCTCATCCATGGCCTTGTTTGTCATGCAGGTCATTAAGTAGCATCAGGAGGAGGAGCTCAAGCACGGCTACCACAAAAGCAGGTTTTTGTCCATCTCCATCTCCCTCTCCCTCTTCTGCCAATCCTTTTTATTATAATATATTGATTTTTGTTCTCACTCTGTTATGCTTTGTTAATCTTTACTTGTCATAGTGTATTACTTCAGGATTCTATTTCTGTAGTCATAGCAATTTGCTTGCTTGATGACATTGAATTCGATGTCTGTAACAGGTTGTTTGTAGCCATACTAATAGTTAACATAATGTAGTAGTTTTATCTTTGGAATCCCTAGCAGGTACTAAAGTTTTGGATTGCATATTCCTTTTAAATTTACTTGGCTAGTTTAGTGCCACCTCTTGAGTTAAATAAGAACCTGGAGTAAGCTATTGTGCTGTAATTGTTGTGCCATTATATGAAGTATTGATATCCATTTTCATCTTCGTAGAAATGGCTACATGTTCTTTGAGAAATCTTCCTTTGAAGCCTTCTCTCTATTTTGTATTTGCTAGAACAAGGATGTTATTCTTTTTGGGTGTTTGATTTGTTTTGCTTGCTGTGGCTCTCTGTTATTTGTTCTTGATTATGGTCACCACTAAATCTAAAGCTCTGTAGTTGTTGTTACCATGCTATCTAGGGTTTGTAGGTTCCCATTCATGTTTGGTTCTATCCTGTGAGCTCCTGCCATGCTTTGGTTTACATATAGAAAGCTTTCTGCTCACTGTACTACTAGAGTAGTTCATGTAGGTGTGATATATGCTCTCTGGGTTGGTCTAGTTAATTCATGGTGTTCATTACTAAATGATTAAGTCCATCTGCCATTCCTATGAGCTATACTAATACTAGCACGAGACATTGCCATTCCTGCGAGCTATACTAATACTAAATGATTAAGTCCATCTGCCATTCATGGTGTACCTGATAGTGTTGTCACAGTACCAATCAGATACTGTAGACCATTTTGCTATACTAATATTAGCACGAGACATTGTCAGATTTACCACATGATGTATATGTGATCATGTGGGGACTGGGGAAGGAAAGAGAGCGTGGGGTGGGCTCTATATGTGCTCTACTTAGATGTAGTATATTTTCTCTACTATATATGTGCTCTGCTGCTGATGTATATCTATGTGCTATGTGGCTCTATGTACTGTTGTGCCATGGCGACTTGGGGCGACTAATCAAGCCAAGTCGCTGACTCAAGCCAGCAAGCCACTAGCCGCAGCCTTGGTGACCTGGCTTGACACGGCGACTCAAAAACCTTGCTTCAATTTCCTTCCTTGCTTGCTTGTTTCTGTCAGTAGCACTATGTTTGTTTCTGTATTAGTAGCTCTTAAGCACTTTGCTTGCTTGCAACTAGGGTTTGTGTCAACATGTACTTGATTGCTTGTAGCACTTTTCTATCAGTAGCACTACTGGGGTTTGCTATCATTAGCACTTTGCTATCACTAGTTCATGTTGCTTGCTTGCTAGCATACATGCTTAATTAGGGTTTCCATCAGCAGTACTTGCTAGTATCAATATAACTTGGAGAAGAAGCTACTTGCTTGATTATTAATTAGGGTTTGTATCAATAGTACTTGCTTGCTTCTCTTCAATTTCCTTCATTGCATGTTTGTTTCTATCAGTAGCACTTTGCTTGCTTCCTTGTATTAGTAGCACTTATGCACTTTGCTTACTTGCTACTAGTGTACATGCATGCTTGTTTAGTGCACTTACATGTTTGGTTAATTAATAACACTAGATCACTGTATTGTTGATCCATCAAATTTGTTTCACATGTATTACATGTATGTGCATGATGGTCCAAATGCTTTCCTTTATTGATACAAGTGCATCATTTTACTTTATCCCTGTTGTATCTGATTGTTGTTTATTCTATTTTGCAAGCACCACCTCAAGATCATCCATGGCAAGGATGACAAGGTCAAACATGAGGCCAATCGTTGGTATGCAACTTGCTCCTTGTGGTTATACTGTCAGTTTCATAAAATTTGTGTCTTAATATGCTAAGTGAAATGTATTGCTGCAATCTGAATAAGCTGGCTTAATTGTGCCTGTGTGCTGTTAGTCTTCCTTACCTGAATAACTAGGATTAAATGATAATAAAATTTCATAAGATATGTTTGGCTGTCTATCCATGCATTCCAAACATTCACCTAATAGTTACGTTTCCTTTATCATGCAAAGAAGTGCCTCTCACCGAGTACGAGAAGGTTAGGGCTAGAAATATCATGAGGAACAATCGGATGTTCCAGTCCCTTGGCATCGGTGCAATAGCGTCGATGATTAGGAAAACAAATGGTGTACAAGAAGGTAGAAGTGATGAGGTTCAAGAAGGTAGTGGAGTTATCAATGATGACCCAGAGTACAATCCTAAGGAGGATGAAGTTATTGATGGAGAGGAAGTGGATGATGTTGTAGTGAACAAGACTGTTAAGGTGCAAACTCTGTCTTGCTTGGAGGGTTGGGGTTCTTTTATGCTATGTTATTCCTTGTGCTCACATATTTCTCTTGTGATCTAATGCTTTTTTCCGTGCTGTTTATACGAGGCACTGAAGGAATCTAGGACGAAGAGGCCTGGTGTTAAGAAGACAGTCAGCAAGAAGAAGAAGAGCTCAGAAACATCTGCTGCAATGCCTCCAGGAAGGGTGATGGCCCCAGCTCCAGGACAAAAAAAGAGGATCCTGGAACCTGATGAACCTGCCCTTGATAGAGTCACAAGGCAGAAAGCAAAGATGGCGACTGCGACGGACCATCAGGAAAGTCTGCTGCGCATGGACTCTGAGACCTCGGTGCAAATGGGTGATGAGTTGCCGCCCATGGATGAAGGAACCACTCTCAGCATGGATGGAAGTGGCACTATCTGCCTAGCTGAAGGAGGAACCATCTGCATTGATGAAGCAGGCACTGTCCACACATACCTCAGCCCCGTTGCACCTTCTATTGACAGGAATGTTGTCATCAATGAAGAAGAACAGCAGCTTGTGCTTCAATCAGGCAAGTTGACCTTTGCAATGCTATCTTTTACTAGTGCATTTTCCAAATGGAATGATCATGTATGCTTTTGTCGATTCCTGCATTTGTCGATTTCTATTCTAACTTATGAGTTCAATTTCATTTTTAGATGCAATGACTACCAAGACTAGACTTAGAAAGGGCAAAGGGCTAGAGAGGATCACCAAGTCGCTTGGTAGCAAGGTGCCTATCCAAATTGCCGAAGGGATGAAGCGTCCAGAGAAGCCTTTGTAGACAGCAAAGCTTGCTTCTAAGTGTGGACTCGTTGCAAGAAGCCATCTTCCGGTTCTTCCTCACTTCAAGCTATACAAACAAAATGCTAGTCTATTGGAGAACTACATTGGGAAAGTTGATGTAAGCTACTTGTTTCATAGTTAATGTGCTACCTATTTTCTGTTACACCTATGCATGATCACTAATGTTGTTCCTACCTTGTTTGTTGTCTTAGTAGGAAAATTTTGAGATGAACACGGACTCAGAGACCATCAAGACCGCGTGCAAAGATATTTTGCAGAAAAATTCAAAGAACAGACGCCATCACATCAAGAAGAAGTATTTTGATACCGTAGCCGCAAATCTAGTCAGCATTAACTCTCCGGTGCCTGATCTGACGGATGGTCAATGGCAAGCTCTGGTGGAGATGTGGTCTACCCCAAGACACAAGGTTTGTCTTTGCTTTATTTGATGCTTTATGTTCTGCACATGATCATGCTGACAGTATGCTTTTTTGAGGAAACCTGTGTGTCGAACAAGATGAATCGAGAAAAAGTCATGTACAATCAGAGAACTGGTTCCAGGCACTACACAGCACACATTTTTGCCACTGTGAGAACTTTTCTCTAGAGACCTTACCGTTTGATCCTCGTTGAATAACATTTCTGATTCTTGCTGAATAACATTTTGATTTTTGTTGAAAAACATTTTCATTTTTGTTTAAAAACATTTCAGAAAGAAGAGCGTAAGGGTGAGGAGCTGCCTGCGATTGACTTGTTTAAGGCCACCCACAATAGCAAGAAGCATGGGTTTTCAAAGCCAGTCAAGACTGCTATAGTAAGTCACTCCATGCTTTGTCCATGCCCTGTTTGATTCACAGCCAGCTTTGATGTTGTTTGATTCAGAGCCAGTTCCATGCTTTGATGTTGTTTGATAGTTCCATGCTAGGCTTAATGAAGATACCAGAACAGCTTAATGAAGATAGTTCCATGCTGTTTGATTCACACACGCTATGTTCCATGCTTTGATGTTGTTTGATAGTTCAACAAAGATATCAGAACTTGCTGTAGCTATTTGTTGCATTTTTTATGATATGATGAAATTTGATCTGAATGTTAGTCGGGGAGCCAACTTATATAGAACAACCATTCTACGCTTAATGAAGCGATCATATTGTTCCAATTGCATGTCTCCAGGTCACTAGTCATCATCTTCTTGTATAGATTTTGTGTGCTGGTTTGGTTACTTCAAATAATCCATTTGTGTGCTGGTTTGGTTTCTCCACTAATGCCTATCATTTTCCTCCATATGCTAGCTTGAGATGGAAAAAATGAAGGACGCGCCGGTACCAGAAGGTGAAGAGCCAAAGTCTGTTGTTCAAATTGTCGAAGAAGTGCTTCAAGACCGAAGTCAAGCAAAGCACATTCCTCAGGAATGTTGGGCTCCAGTCATCTAGGAACAACTCCGGCAAAGCAACTGCTGAAGTGGCTGCTCATGTTCGGGACCTTGAGCAGAAGCTGGAGAGGTCTGAGCTTCAAGCTGAAGTGATGCAAGAAGAATTGGCGGCAATCAAGATGAAGGTGGAAGAATCTGCAGCTGCACGCGACAAGGAACTTGAGCTGCTGCGCAAGAAGTCTCAAGAGCAGGAAGAGAAGTTAGCCCACTTGATGGCTCTCTTTGGAGCTAAGGTAATTTGATGGCTGTGCAGTTTGTCTTTGAACCTCTTGTGCAGTTTGTCTTTGAACCTCTTGAGCTGCTAAGGTAGTTGCATTGCTGCCTAGTTTGATGGATGTGAACCTCTTGAGCATTTTGTTGCATTGCTGCCTAGTTTGATGGCTGTTTGAACCTGTGAAGTTGTGTGAACCTGTGAAGTTATGTGAACCTGTGAAGTTATGTGATCTTGTGAGGTTATGTTTATTTTCTACGAAGTTATGTGGATCACTTGTGCACCTGGGCCTTGCTGTTTGAACCTGGGCTTGTGGATCACTTGTGCACCGAGGCCTTTCTGTTTATAGTTATGCAAAATAGGAACCTGGGCTCTAAAAAGGCTGAGGCCCAAACAAGAATTAGACTGAAAAGGCTTGGGCCTAAAAAAAGAAATGACTGTAAGAGAAAAAATTATAAAAGGCTGCATAACAGAAAATAAAAAGGCCAAGGCCCAAATTCGAACTAGAATAAAAAGGCTGTGGCCCAAAACAATAGTGGACTATAAAAAAATTCATCAAAAAAAGGCTCCATTCCGAGAAAATAAAAGGCCAAATTATTGGGCCAGGCCCATGCACATAAGCAAAATAAAGAGAGAAAAAAATTTAAATGGGCTGAATTATTGGGCTTGGCCCATGTAGACAGATGAAATGGACCGGGCTGATTCTGTTTTATGACCTTTTCATTTGGTCATAATTCTGCCACGTTAGCTTGCCACGGTGGATCCGACGTGGTGTGGTCGGATTGCTAGTGACCAACATAATTGTTCGTTAAATCTACGACCTTTTTTTGTCACAAACGTCTACGACCATTCCAGAAGAAAGGTCGCTAATTTCAGTTTACGACAGCCAGCTTTTGACCATATGTTTTTGGTCACAAAAAGGTCACAAATGGAAAATAGTGACCATTCAGTGACCAATAGTGGTGGTCACAAGTTGACATATTTCTTGTAGTGCCGCACCAATCTTTGGCTGACACGTGGCTGGATACAGGCAGTCTATCCCCCATGCATGCGTCGTCACCTGCGGACCGGCTGACCGCGCGGTTCGGCACGGATCCGCGTATCTACACCAGGAAGGCCTAGTGCCGATCGGAGGCAAGCGCGGGATCCCATCCCGATTCGGCTGCAGACTCGCCCGGATCTTCCATGCCATCCACAACTGCGTCTTCACTGATTTCAGCCATAGACTATCCAGTGGGAGGATAAGCTTTGGGATTACAGCACCCAACGGTCTAGTAGCAGATCTCTTGATCCTTTGTGGCCGGATCTCCTGTGCCCAGTCCTACTGCACAACAACTCACTCCACCATGCACAAGATTCCAAGAAGGGTATATTTCCTTTGCTTTAAATGAAGTGTGTCAACTCCTTCATGCTCCTACCACTTCACATTGGCCTACTCCAAAATGCATATTGAGACATGTGAAGAACACCTTGAGTGTTTATCTTACATTCAACAAGTCACCATCTACCCTTGTTAGTGCCTTCTCTAACTCTGATTGGGCAGGATGCTTAGATGGCAGACGCTCGATAGGTGGGTTTACAGTTTTCTTTGGACCTAATCTAATCTCATGGTGTGCAATAAAACTTGTCGTAGTTTTGAGATCGAGCAGTGAATCGAAGTGCAAGGCTTTAGCAAATGCAACTTTAGAAATCATTTGGGACAAGTCCATGCTGAGAGAGCTTGGATATGTCATACCCAAACTCCTTGTCTTTAGAGTGATATCCTTGGTGCCACATATTTGTTTGCTAACCCTGTTTTTCATGCAAGGACCAAACACATATAAATTGACTATCACTTGGTCAGAGAAAGGGTTGCCAACAAAGAGTTCGAATTTCGGTTTGTACATTCAAAGGATCAAGTTGCTGATGGATTCACAAAAGCTTTATCTACAAGACCTCTTGAAGAATTCAAGTGTAATCTTAACTTAGTCAAGTTATGCTTAAGGGAAGGTGTTAAACATTATGTGGTTCAGTTATAGCCTTGTGCGCCAAGTACAGTTAGGATAGATAGAAGGTCTTTTGGTTTAGTTGGAGTCTATTTTTATCTTTCTATCCTCCATGTAAATCTGTTGTAACCTCTCTTCGTTAGGCGCCAGCTACCACGACTTGTAACCTAACAGAGATGATCTGTCCCCAATCAATATAAACACAACGCGTCCCTCTGTATAGGGTAGAGATGCTTACACAATTGACAAAGTCTACTTTCAGATAATAAGTCTTGTGATTGTGCATCTTCAGCTCCTTTTATAGGCCTTCAAGTACCTCTGCTTGTCAAACACCCTGTTATTATAAGCCAATGAATAATTAGATTTGTAATACCAAACATAGTACCATGTTTTGTTCTGATGAAGCATATTTGTTCATGGAAAATCTAACACTTATGATTACATTTTGCACCAACGTTCATGCCTTCTTTTCTCGCTTGCGCCAGCGGCACAACAGGTGGAATCTTGACCAGCTCTAGAGGAAGCTTCAAACTTATAACTTATATATAACAACCTTGCAAAAAAAATATTTTTTAGCATCTCACTCTAAAAGAAGCAGAGATTTTTTTTTTTGAAAAAGAGTGTATATTAATATCAAGGAGATACCAATTACTGTTGGAAATATGCCCTAGAGGCAATAATAAAAACTTTATTATTATATTTCGTTGTTCATGATAATTGTCTTTATTCATGCTATAATTGTGTTATCCGGAAATCGTAATACATGTGTGAATAATAGACACCAACATGTCCCTAGTAAGCCTCTAGTTGACTAGCTCGTTGATCAACAGATAGTCATGGTTTCCTGACTATGGACATTGGATGTCATTGATAACGAGATCACATCATTAGGAGAATGATGTGATGGACAAGACCCAATCCTAAACATAGCAAAAGATCGTATAGTTCGTTTGCTAGAGTTTTCCAATGTCAAGTATCTTTTCCTTAGACCATGAGACTGTGTAACTCCCGGATACCGTAGGAGTACTTTGGGTGTGCCAAACGTCACAACGTAACTGGGTGACTATAAAGGTATGCTACGGGTATCTCCGAAAGTGTTTCTTGGGTTGACATGGATCAAGACTGGGATTTGTCACTCCGTATGACGGAGAGGTATCAAAGTGACCAAGTGTCTGGTCACGGGATCATGCATTACGGTACGAGTAAAGTGACTTGCCGGTAATGAGATTGAACGAGGTATTGGGATACCGATGATCGGATCTCGGGCAAGTAACATGCCGATTGACAAAGGGAATTGTATACGGGGTTATTTGAATCCTCGACATCGTGGTTCATCCGATGAGATCATCGAGGAGCATGTGGGAGCCAACATGGGTATCCAGATCCCGCTGTTGGTTATTGACCGGAGAGCAATCTCGGTCATGTCTGCATGTCTCCCGAACACGTAGGGTCTACACACTTAAGGTTCGGTGATGCTAGGGTTGTAGGGATATGTATATGCAGTAACCCGAATGTTGTTCGGAGTCCCGGATGAGATCCCGGACGTCACGAGGAGTTCCGGAATGGTCCGGAGTTAAAGATTTATATATGGGAAGTCCTATTTCGGCCATCGGGACAAGTTTCGGGATCATCGGTATTGTACCGGGACCACCGGAAGGGTCCCGGGGGTCCACCGGGTGGGGCCACCTGTCCCGGGGGGGGCACATGGGCTGTAGGGGGTGCGCCTTGGCCTACATGGGCCAAGGGCACCAGCCCCAAGAAGCCCATGTGCCTAGGGTTTCAAGGAGGAAGAGTCCTAGGAGGGGAAGGCACCTCCTAGGTGCCTTGGGGAGGAGGGATTCCTCCCCCTTGGCCGCACCCCCCTAGGAGATTGGATCTCCTAGGGCCGGTGCCCCCCACCCCTTGGCCCTCCTATATATAGTGAGGGAAGGAGGGCTTTTCTCCCATGTCTTTGGTTGCCTCCTTCTCCCTCTCCAACACCTCCTCCTCCTCCATAGCGCTTGGCGAAGCCCTGACGGAGTACTGCAACTCCATCACCACCACGCCGTCGTGCTTCTGCTGGAGCCATCTTCCTCAACCTCTCCTTCCCTCTTGCTGGATCAAGAAGAAGAAGACATTACACTGACCGTACGTGTGTTGAACACGGAGGCACCGTCCGTTCAGTGCTAAGATCTTCGGTGATTTGGATCACGTCGTGTTCGACTACCTCATCCCCGTTCTTTGAACGCTTCCGCGCGTGATCTACAAAGGTATGTAGATGCAATCCGATCACTCATTGCTAGATGAACTCCTAGATGGATCTTGGTGAAACCGTAGGAAAAATTTTGTTTTCTGCAACGTTCTCCAACAGTGGCATCATGAGCTAGGTCTATGCGTAGTTCTTCTTGCGCGAGTAGAACACAATTTGTTGTGGGCGTAGATGTTGTCAACTTTCTTGCCGCTACTAGTCTTATCTTGCTTCAACGGTATTGTGGGATGAAGAGGCCCGGACCAACCTTACACGTACGCTTACGTGAGACCGGTTCCACCGACTAACATGCACAAGTTGCATAAGGTGGCTGGCGGGTGTCTGTCTCTCCTACTTTAGTTGGAGCGGATTCGATGAAAAGGGTCCTTATGAAGGGTAAATAGAAGTTGACAAATCACGTTGTGGCTTTCACGTAGTTAAGAAAACGTTCTTGCTAAAACCCTACTTCAGCCACGTAAAACTTGCAACAACAATTAGAGGATGTCTAACTTGTTTTTGCAGCAAGTGCTTTGTGATATGATATGGCTAAAGTTGTGATGAATGATGAATGATCTATATGTGATGTATGAGATGTTCATGCTATTGTACAAGGAATCACAACTTGCATGTCGATAAGTATGACGGTGTCATGTCGGTGACAAGATGATCATGGAGCCCCAAGATGGAGATCAAAGGAGCTATGTGATATTGGCCATATCATGTCACTATTATTAATTGATTGCATGTGATGTTTATCATGTTTTGCATCTTGTTTACTTAGAACGACGGTAGTAAATAAGATGATCCCTCATAATAATTTCAAGAAGTGTTTCCCCTAACTGTGCACCGTTGCGACAGTTCGTTCATTTCTAAGCATCACGTGACCATCGGGTGTGATAGATTCCAACGTTCACATACAACGGGTGTAAGACAGATTTACACATGCAAACACTTAGGTTGACTTGACGAGCCTAGCATGTGCATAGACATGGCCTCGGAAAACAGAAGACCGAAAGGTCGAGCATGAGTCGTATAGAAGATACGATCAACATGAAGATGTTCACCGATGTTGACTAATCCGTCTCACGTGATGATCGGACACGGCCTAGTTGACTCGGATCATGTTATACTTAGATGACTAGAAGAGGGATGTCTATCTAAGTGGGAGTTCATTATAATTTGATTAGATGAACTTAATTATCATGAACTTAGTCTAAAATCTTTACAATATGTCTTGTAGATCAAATGGCCAACGTAGTCCTCAACTTCAACGCGTTCTAGAGAAAACCAAGCTGAAAGACGATGGCAGCAACTACACGGACTGGGTCCGGAACCTGAGGATCATCCTCATAGCTGCCAAGAAAGATTATGTCCTACAAGCACCGCTAGGTGACGCACCTGTTCTCCCTGCAGAACAAGACATTATGAACGCTTGGCAGGCACGTACCGATGACTACTCCCTCGTTCAGTGCGGCATGCTTTACAGCTTAGAGCCGGGGCTCCAAAAGCGTTTTGAGAGACATGGAGCATATGAGATGTTCGAAGAGCTGAAAATGGTTTTTAAAGCTCATGCCCGGGTCGAGAGATATGAAGTCTCCGACAAATTCTTCAGCTGTAAGATGGAGGAAAATAGTTTTGTCAGTGAGCACATACTCACTATGTCTGGGTTACATAACCGCTTGACTCAGCTGGGAGTTAATCTCCTGGATGACGCGGTCATTGACAGAATCCTCCAATCACTTCCACCAAGCTACAAGAGCTTTGTGATGAACTTCAATATGCAGGGGATGGAAAAGACCATTCCTGAAGTATTTGCTATGCTGAAATCAGCAGAGGTAGAAGTCAAGAAGGAACATCAAGTGTTGATGGTCAATAAAACCACTAAGTTCAAGAAGGGCAAGGGTAAAAAGAACTTCAAGAAGGACGGCAAGGGAGTTGCCGCGCCCGGCAAGCAAGCTGCCGGGAAGAAGCCAAAGAATGGACCCAAGCCCGAGACTGAGTGCGTTTATTGCAAGGAAAGTGGTCACTGGAAGCGGAACTGCCCCAAATACTTAGCGGACAAGAAGGCCGACAAAACAAAAGGTATATGTGATATACATGTAATTGATGTGTACCTTACCAGTACTCGTAGTAGCTCCTGGGTATTTGATACCGGTGTAGTTGCTCACATTTGTAACTCAAAGCAGGAGCTGCGGAATAAGTGGAGACTGGCAAAGGACGAGGTGACGATGTGCGTCGGGAATGGTTCCAAGGTCAATGTGATCGCCGCCGGCACTCTACCTCTACATTTACCTACGGGATTAGTTTTAAACCTCAATAGTTGTTATTTAGTGCCAGCTTTGAGCAAGAACATTGTATCGGGATCTCGTTTAATTCGAGATGGCTACTCATTTAAATCTGAGAATAATGGTTGTTCTATTTATATGAGAGATATGTTTTATGGTCATGCTCCGATGGTGAATGGTTTATTCTTCCTCGAACGTAATACTACACATGTTCATAGTGTGAAAACCAAAAGATGTAAGGTTGATAACGATAGTCCCACATACTTGTGGCACTGCCGCCTTGGTCACATAGGTGTCAAACGCATGAAGAAGCTCCATGCAGATGGACTTTTAGAGTCTCTTGATTATGAATCATTTGACACGTGTGAACCATGCCTCATGGGAAAAATGACCAAGACTCCGTTCTTAGGAACAATGGAGCGAGCAACCAACTTATTGGAAATCATACATACTGATGTGTGATGTCCAATGATTGTTGAGCCTCGTGGTGGCTATCGTTATGTTCTCACCCTCACTGATGACTTAAGTAGATATGGGTATTTCTACTTAATGAAACACAAGTCTGAAACCTTTGAAAATTTCAAGGAATTTCAGAGTGAGGTTGAGAATCAACGTGATAGGAAAATCAAGTTCCTACGATCAGATCGTGGAGGAGAATACTTGAGTCACGAGTTTGGCACACACTTAAGAAAATGTGGAATAGTTTCACAACTCACGCCGCCTGGAACACCTCAGCGTAATGGTGTGTCCGAACGTCGTAATCGCACTCTATTATATGGTGCGATCTATGATGTCTCTTGCCGATTTACCACTATCTTTTTGGGGCTATGCTTTAGAGACTGCCGCATTCACTTTAAATAGGGCACCGTCGAAATCCGTTGAGACGACACCGTTTGAATTATGGTTTGGGAAGAAACCTAAGCTGTCGTTTCTAAAAGTTTGGGGACGCGATGCTTATGTCAGGACACTTCAACCTGAAAAGCTCGAACCCAAATCGGAAAAATGTGTCTTCATAGGATACCCTAAAGAAACTATTGGGTATACCTTCTACCTCAGATCCGAAGGCAAGATCTTTGTTGCCAAGAATGGGTCCTTTCTAGAGAAAGAGTTTCTCTCGAAAGAAGTGGGAGGAAAGTAGAACTAGATGAAGTATTACCTCTAGAACCGGAAAATGGCGCAACTCAAGAAAATGTTTCTGAGGTGCCTGCACCGACTAGAGAGGAAGTTAATGATAATGATCAAGATACTTCTGATCAAGCTCCTACTGAAATTCGAAGGTCCACAAGGACACGTTCCGCACAAGAGTGGTACGGCAACCCTGTCATGGAAATCATGTTGTTAGACAACGGTGAACCTTCGAACTATGAGGAAGCGATGGCGGGCCCGGATTCCGACAAATGGCTAGAAGCCATGAAATCCGAGATAGGATCCATGTATGAAAATGAAGTATGGACTTTGACTGACTTGCCCGTTGAACAGCGAGCCATAGAAAATAAATGGATCTTTAAGAAGAAGACAGACGCGGATGGTAATGTGACCATCTATAAAGCTAGGCTTGTTGCTAAGGGTTATTGACAAGTTCAAGGGGTTGACTACGATGAGACTTTCTTACCGGTAGCGAAGCTAAAGTCCGTCCGAATCATGTTAGCAATTGCCGCATTCTATGATTATGAAATATGGCAAATGGACGTCAAAACGGCATTCCTTAATGGTTTCCTTAAGGAAGAATTGTATATGATGCAGCCGGAAGGTTTTGAATGCTGACAAGGTGTGCAAGCTCCAATGCTCGATTTATGGGCTGGTGCAAGCATCTCGGAGTTGGAACATTCGCTTTGATGAGATGATCAAAGCGTTTGGGTTTACACAGACTTATGGAGAAGCCTGTGTTTACAAGAAAGTGAGTGGGAGCTCTGTAGCATTTCTCATATTGTATGTAGATGACATACTTTTGATGGGAAATGATATAGAACTCTTGGACAGCATCAAGGCCTACTTGAATAAGAGTTTTTAAATGAAGGACCTTGGAGAAGCTGCTTATATATTAGGCATCAAGATCTACAGAGATAGATCAAGATGCCTCATAGGTCTTTCACAAAGCACATACCTTGACAAGATATTGAAGAAATTCAATATGGATCATTCTAAGAAGGGGTTCTTGCCTGTGTTACAAGGTGTGAAATTGAGCTCGGCTCAATGTCCGACCACGGCAGAAGATATAGAAGAGATGAGTGTCATCCCCTATGCCTCAGCCATAGGTTCTATTATGTATGCCATGCTGTGTACCAGACCTGATGTAAACCTTGCCATAAGTTTGGTAGGAAGATACCAAAGTAATCCCGGCAAGGAACACTGGACAGTGGTCAAGAATATCCTGAAGTACCTGAAAAGGACAAAGGAAATGTTTCTCGTTTATGGAGGTGACGAAGAGCTCGTCGTAAAGGGTTACGTCGACGCTAGCTTCGACACAGATCTGGATGACTCAAAGTCACAAACCGGATACGTGTATATTTTGAATGGTGGGGCAGTAAGCTGGTGCAGTTGCAAGCAGAGCGTCGTGGCAGGATCTACATGTGAAGCGGAGTACATGGCAGCCTCGGAGGCAGCACATGAAGCAATTTGGGTGAAGGAGTTCATCACCGACCTAGGAGTCATACCCAATGCGTCGGGGCCGATCAAGCTCTTCTGTGACAACACTGGAGCTATTGCACTTGCCAAGGAGCCCAGGTTTCACAAGAAGACAAGGCACATCAAGCGTCGCTTCAACTCCATTCGTGAAAATGTTCAAGATGGAGACATAGAGATTTGTAAAGTACATACGGACCTGAATGTAGCAGATCCGTTGACTAAACCTCTCCCTAGAGCAAAACATGATCAACACCAGAATTCCATGGGTGTCCGATTCATCACAATGTAACTAGATTATTGACTCTAGTGCAAGTGGGAGACTGTTGGAAATATGCCCTAGAGGCAATAATAAAAGCTTTATTATTATATTTCCTTGTTCATGATAATTGTCTTTATTCATGCTATAATTGTGTTATCCGGAAATCGTAATACATGTGTGAATAATAGACACCAACATGTCCCTAGTAAGCCTCTAGTTGACTAGCTCGTTGATCAACAGATAGTCATGGTTTCCTGACTATGGACATTGGATGTCATTGATAACGAGATCACATCATTAGGAGAATGATGTGATGGACAAGACCCAATCCTAAACATAGCACAAGATCGTATAGTTCGTTTGCTAGAGTTTTCCAATGTCAAGTATCTTTTCCTTAGACCATGAGATCGTGTAACTCCCGGATACCGTAGGAGTACTTTGGGTTTGCCAAACGTCACAACGTAACTGGGTGACTATAAAGGTATGCCACGGGTATCTCCGAAAGTGTCTGTTGGGTTGACATGGATCAAGACTGGGATTTGTCACTCCGTATGACGGAGAGGTATCACTGGGCCCACTCGGTAATGCATCATCATAATGAGCTCAAAGTGACCAAGTGTCTGGTCACGGGATCATGCATTATGGTACGAGTAAAGTGACTTGCCGGTAACGAGATTGAACGAGGTATTGGGATACCGACGATCGGATCTCGGGCAAGTAACATGCCGATTGACAAAGGGAATTGTATACGGGGTTGTTTGAATCCTCGACATCGTGGTTCATCCGATGAGATCATCGAGGAGCATGTGGGAGCCAACATGGGTATCCAGATCCCGCTGTTGGTTATTGACCGGAGAGCGATCTCGGTCATGTCTGCATGCCTCCCGAACACGTAGGGTCTACACACTTAAGGTTCGGTGATGCTAGGGTTGTAGGGATATGTATATGCAGTAACCCGAATGTTGTTCGGAGTCCCGGATGAGATCCCGGACATCAGGAGGAGTTCCGGAATGGTCCGGAGGTAAAGATTTATATATGGGAAGTCCTATTTCGGCCATCGGGACAAGTTTCGGGGTCATCGGTATTGTACCGGGACCACCGGAAGGGTCCCAGGGGTCCACCGGGTGGGGCCACCTGTCCCGGGGGGGCACATGGGCTGTAGGGGGTGCGCCTTGGCCTACATGAGCCAAGGGCACCAGCCCCAAGAGGCCCATGTGCCTAGGGTTTCAAGGAGGAAGAGTCCTAGGAGGGGAAGGCACCTCCTAGGTGCCTTGGGGAGGAGGGATTCCTCCCCCTTGGCCGCACCCCCCTAGGAGATTGGATCTCCTAGGGCCGGTGCCCCCCCCCCTTGGCCCTCCTATATATAGTGAGGGAAGGAGGGCTTTTCTCCCATGTCTTTGGTTGCCTCCTTCTCCCTCTCCAACACCTCCTCCTCCTACATAGCGCTTGGCGAAGCCCTGACGGAGTACTGCAACTCCATCACCACCACGCCATCGTGCTGCTGCTGGAGCCATCTTCCTCAACCTCTCCTTCCCTCTTGCTGGATCAAGAAGAAGGAGACGTTACGCTGACCGTACGTGTGTTGAACATGGAGGCACCGTCCGTTCGGTGCTAAGATCTTCGGTGATTTGGATCACGTCGTGTTCGACTACCTCATCCCCGTTCTTTGAACGCTTCCACGCGTGATCTACAAAGGTATGTAGATGCAATCCGATCACTCGTTGCTAGATGAACTCCTAGATGGATCTTGGTGAAACCGTAGGAAAAATTTTGTTTTCTGCAACGTTCTCCAACAATTACACCCAGCCTCTGCACTAACAAAATGTCACAAACGACATCCAGGATGCTCACAGCCTGAAAGAAAAAAAAGGAAGAATAGAAGGAAAAAAAAGGCCCCACCACGGTAATCAACTCCTCGCAACAGCAATTGTACCCAACAAAACTACCGCCAAAGACAACACACGGAATACAAAAAGGTACTCAAAGGCCACGCCTCCAAGGAGGGAAACAATGCACAAGCACTGTCGTTGCCCAATCAAAAATCTTAGGTTTTCATCCTAGAGAAAGTATGAGCTCTCAAAACAATTCCTTCAGCAAGGCCATTGTGAGACACAACTGTTGGCATTCTGGATATGGGGGTATCCAGACTTGCCTTCCTGCGGCCCACCACATGGCTCCAACAACGGCCTGGTACGACCAGTTTCAGCGTCAACCACTCAAGACCCTCGCGAGGTGCCAAGCCTCGCGAGGCGGACGACACCAAGACCCCCGAGGGAATTGGCCTCCACTGGTTGGCTCCCGAGGGGCGAAGAGTTCTATGTAGGGTGCACCTCACGAGGCTCAGCTGACGTGAGCCATGATGACCAAGTCCTGGCGGGCGCCATCGGGTGCAGAGCGCTAGTTTCCTCTTTGATGCAAGGGAGGCAAGCCACAGACACGGAGTCCCGAGGAATCAGCCAAAGGTTTCCATTCTGGTGCAACAAGACCAGGACCGCCAGGATAGTAGGACGGAGGTCATCACTGAGTCCATGGCAGCGTCACGACCAGGCAAAGACCACTTTAGTCTGGATAAGATGTACTACTTGTCCCCTTTCAAATCTAGCCATTGTGGGATCCCTTCCCGCCAACATTTGGGAAGAGGACCAAGGCCACCATAAATAGGACTTAGCCACCACCATAGGGGGGCATCTGATTCCGATTGGGATCCACTCTCACCCAACAATCTCACCAGCTCTCTCGAGCTCAAGAACACCTCACCTCCTGACGCTAGTTCATCCACTGTACTAGTTCATCCTCAGCCCTTCGAGGCAATCCACCAAAACGCTGGAATAGGGTATTACGCCGCAAGGTGGCCCGAACCAAGATAAACTATTGTGTCTCTTTGTCTCTTCGAGCCCGATGCGCTAGGATTTGGAGGATCGCGAGTAGGCAGGCTGAGTAGATTGAGATCTCTGCACGCACCCTAGAGTTCGAACCTATCAAAGGTTTGCGGAACCCGTAATCCGACAATTAGCGCGCCAGGTAGGGGTGCGTCCGATCTTCTATTTTGTCAATCGATCTACCGTCACTCTGACACCTCCATGGCTGACGCACGCCGGGCTCGCGCCTAGCGCCGGGCCGCAGTTGCCGCTCGCATTGCCTAGACGGCTCCAGCGGGCTCTGGTTGTGCTCATCATGCTCCGTCTCCAGTGGCCAACACCGCCACGGGCCGTGCCGGCCACAAGCAGCAAGCTTCTTCGCTGCACCCTTCGATGCGCCGCGACGGGCGCACCGCCACTCCGTCACTGACCGCGGTGGCTTCATCCTCCCACGCGCGTCATGGCCTGGTGAATGCGCAGGCTACTCTGCTCATGGCGCGGAAGCTCCTTCGCTACCGCCCGGTCGACGACTTCTACGAGGAGTAGCTCAAGTGGATTGTTGAGCTCGTTAGCGCGGCTGGGGGCTCTCCGCTGCACTAGCCCGCTCACTGCCTCAGCAGCCGCCTTTCACGGGCGACGTGGCTCACGGGGATCCTCCACCACCTCTAGCCCAGGGCATCATCATCGAGCCAAGGCGTGTGGCACCATGGCACGACCCGCCGCGCCAGGCGCCCGCACGGGAATAGCTGGGCTGCCAGGTAGTGCAGCGGCCTCAAGGGGAAGCACATGTGCTTCCTGTACCCCCATGTCAAACCTGCGTGCCGCCACAGGAGGTGGTGGCACGCGTGCACCAAGACCAAGCTCCACCTCCTTGATGGGCCCCCGTGGCCACATCAGGATGTCGTGCGTTCACCTCGGAGCTTCACAACGTCATCTGGCCGAGCAAGTTAAAGCCTGACCTGCCTCCACGCTATGACGGCACCGCCGACCCTGATGAGTTCCTGCAACTCTATGAGCTGAGCATCGAGGCAGTCAGCGGCGACGAGAAGATCATGGCAAACTGGTTCCCGATGGCCCTCAAGGATAGCGCGCGTCCTTGGCTCCTGAACCTCCTCGTGGGGTCGGTCTCTTCCTGGGAAGAGATGCGCGACCGCTTCATCGGCAAGTTCTGGGGCAATCGCGACCACCCGCCGGCCGCGAGTGACCTGCGATGCATCAAGCAGCAGCCAGGAGAGACCCTGCGGAAGTACATCCAGCGCTTCAACAATGTTCGCCTCAAGATCCCCAAGGTGTTGGACGAGGCCATCATTTCAGCGTTCACTAATGGCGTCCGCGACGTCAAGATGAAGGAGAAGCTTGCCATCCACGAGGACCAATGCTCGGCCTTGGAGATGTTCAATATGGTGAACAAGTGTGCAAGGGCTGAGGAGGAGCGCCTCTCCCTCCTCGAGCTCCCCGATGCTGACCCCGAAGACAAGAAGGCCAAGACCAAGGACATAAAGCGCAAAGGTCCGTCCGTGCTCGCGGCCGACCCAGAGATGAAGCACGGCTGTGACCACCCCAAGTCGTCCAAGAGCAACCGACCATTCTGCGTCTTCCACAACGTCCACAGCCACAACACCAACGACTGCCAGGAGCTCAGGGCCCTCCGTGACGGGCGCCTCGGTCGACGCCCCAAGCCCAACAATCAAGGCTACATACGCGGAGGTGGCCAAGGTGGAGGATGCTGGGACTGGCACGACCATCGCCAGGAGTGGCGCGACCACCCTTTGGAAGACCGTTGGCAGGGTCAGCCTCGCGAGGGCGCCTGGAGGGAGCAGCCTCGTGCGGATCGCCCTCAGGGCAATGCCGGTCTTCCTCCACTACCTCCACCACCAAGAAGGAACGAAGATTGGCTATGGGCTTCTAGGAGCCTCGAGCCATTGCCTGCATCCAGAGCGGCTCACAGGCCCCGGCTTCCCACCGCATCTTCAAGAAAATCGCGCATGAGGTGAACGTGGCGCTCCCCAAGCCCGAAGCAACTGACCCGCTTAGGTGGTCCAAGTGCGCCATCACCTTCAGCTCCTCAGACCAGCTCAAGTGCGTGGCCACTACCGGCGCGTTCCCCATGCTCTGCTCACCTGTCATCAGCAACGTGGTCGTCACCTAGACTCTCATCAATGGTGGAGCGGGACTCAACATCCTATCTGTTCAAACATTCGACAGGCTCAAGTGTTGTACTACCAGCTTCAGCCAACCAAGCCATTCTCAGGAGTGACCAACGGTTCCATACACCCAATAGGGTAGGTCCGCCTCCCTGTCACCTTCGGCGAACACAACAACTACCACACCGAGCTCATCGACTTTGACATCACTGACATTTGCCTGCCATACAACGCCATCCTAGGGTACCCAACACTAACCAAGTTCATGGCAGCGACATACCATGACTACAAAGTCCTCAAGATGCCAGGAAGCGGCGGTGTCATCACGGTCGCATGCCAGGAAAAGGATGCAGTGTGCTCCCTCGAGCGCGCCTACCAGGCTGCAGCAGTTGAGAACCCTGAAGATGAGGGCAGTGTCCTCCCTCCTGAGGTTGCCTGTTTGTGTCAAAACCGGCGGATCTCGGGTAGGGGGTCCCGAACTGTGCTTCTAAGGCTAATAAAACCGCCTCACAAAAAGTGAAGTAGCAGGTTGGGAAAACAGTTCGAATTAAGACCAGGCCATGTCGTGGTGTCATGCTATGAAGAAATTGTCAGCAGATTAGACTTGTGGAATATTGTTCTCTCTACGGTGGTATCTGGAATTTGTTTTGCAGATCCGGACACGATTCTTGTGTTCAAGATCTACTTTGGAGTATTCGGAGAAAGAACCCGCCTTGCAATGCCGAAGACAATCTGCGCGCCGGACTCATCGTCATTGAAGCCTGGTTCAGGGACTACTGAGGGAGTCTTGGATAAAGGGGTCCTCGGACAGCCGGAGTATATACTTTAGCCGGACGGTTGGACTATGAAGATACAAGATAGAAGACTTCGTCCCATGTCCTAGTGGGACTCTCCTTTGCATGGAAGGCAAGCTTGGCGATGCGGATATGTAGATTCCTTTCTCCGTAACCGACTCTGTGTAACGCTAGCACCGTCTATTGTCTATATAAACTGGAGGGTTTGGTCCGTAGGACAACAACAATCATAATCATAGGCTAGCTTCTAGGGTTAGGGTCTGCGATCTTGTGGTAGATCAACTCTTGTAATACTCATATCATCAAGATCAATCAAGCAGGAAGTAGGCTATTACCTCCATAGAGAGGGCCCAAGCCTAGGTAAATATCATGTCCCCCGCCTCCTGTTACCATTAGCCTTAGACGCACAGTTCGGGACCCCCTACCCGAGATTCGCCGGTTTTGACACCGACATCGCCCCAAGACAAAGAAGCTGCAGCTGGGTCAGGGATCTCCTGAGGAAGCATCGCCCGAGGATGCTGCATTGAGCCTTGCGTCCCCGAATGGGGCGCCTTCACCTATCGCATAGGAAGGCACGCCTGGCGCCCCTCTTAGGCTGGGCTTGGGGGTTCTCCTCGGGAGGGCCTCAGACCTAGACAGAGTCATGAGGGAGGCGCTCGGGCACCATGTGGAGGCGCTCGGTGACGAAGGCGTCAGGCGGAAGGAACCATGCGTATAGGGGTTCATCAGCAAGGAAATCAAGGAGATTAAAGAGGCAAGGGTTCTGCAAGGCAATCGCCACCTACCGCGAGGCGCGGCTCACTGCCCTGGCAAGGGCAAGGAGTTCCGTGTTTGCATCAACATCCCAAGGATCAACAGGGCTGCATCTCGGCATCTCTTCTGGCCATCTCATGTCGGCTGATGCGAGGGCCCACCCCACAGCTATGTCCGCATGCCTTTTGGCCTACCAGACGCAGCTGTGGTGTTCCAGCACTGCGCAAGCGACGCCCTGGCAGCTCGCGAGGCCAGGCACCAGCGACCCTGGCGGAGATGCAAGTGCACCTTCGGGAGCCTCCTGGGCCCCCTGGGCCTCTTGACGCTCGAGGCCAAGGAGGCTCGTGAGGAACGACTCCAGCAGCGCATGTATTCCGCTACCCCGACATCTCTTCAGCGACAGTACCATGTGACATCTCTCCAGTTCGTTCAGTTTGGGGGCGCCGCACGGGCTGCATCATCTCCAAGCCATATGGGTCCATCACTGCAGCATGTATCTCTTTTGCATTTGTTAGAACTAGTTTACCTTCCTTTACAAGCTACCAGCACTTCATCACCCAGAACATCTCGCGCCCTTGCGAGCCCTCCCGCGATCGCCTCATGATTAAGGACTGGCACGGTGTCTGTGCTCGGGTCCGTCCCTGCAGCGTTGCTAAATCCAAGAGGCTGAGCTGTGGCTCACGAGCCAGTCCCCGTGTATGTCACCTCCCATGGCCCTTGGTGCCCCCGTGGGCGGATGAGTGAGGGCGCGTGACCTGGTGCCCCCGTGGCCACGGGAAGCCCGCGCCGGTTGTTTTTCTTCAGGATCTTTGCATGAGAAGACTGGGCACGGCGTCCGTCCCTACAGCGTCGATAAACCCAACGGCTGAGCTCTGTCTGGCAGGCCGGCCCCATTCACGTCACCTCCTGGGGTTGTTGGTGTCTGGCCTTCTCATGCAATAGCCCGAGGAGACTCATTCGGTGCAGGTTGCCTAACCATCTTGCAGGACTAATGCAAGTGTTCCCAATCAAGCTGAGGCGCAACCCGCCTTGAGGTAGGGCCTCGTGAGTCCCGCGCTGGCTCACGGGTCCCCATACACACCTCCTCCAGCCCTATACACGCCCCGGGGGATCTCCTCAGAGGGATCCCACTCCCACGCACTAGTGGAAGCACCATGCTCCATGCTGGCTGTCGACACTACCGAGGAGCGGCTATGCCCGTGCAAGAGCAGAAGCGCTTTGCTCCACGCTAGCGATAAACAACTGGGGGTGGCCTCGCGGCTGCATTAACCTCAGGAAGCTTCCCGGCTCAGTATCCAGCCTCACCGTGCTGCTCTCCATCGGGAGGGTAGCGCGAGGGTGCTGGGCATGGGGGCTACGCTCAGGTCACGCCTGGCGTACCCCACCTCACCAGGTCCCACGGACCTCGTCTTAGCGTGCCCCGCCCGAGCGAGAGCCTGGCAAGGAAAGGTATGATGGCTGGTTCGTACGTCAAGGGGGACTCCTGAGCATCGCGTCTCAGGAGCCTAACTGGACACGTAACCCCTCACCCTTGGTCTCGTCCTAGGTGGTCGGACGACCAACGGCGGCTGAGGTATGCTCGGGGCTAGGCCCTGCCGATGCAGCATGCCAAAGCCTGACTCTCGTCCTTTTTCAAGCCGTTCGTACATCAAGGGGGGCTCCTGAGCACCACATCTCAAGAGCCTAATTGGCCACGTAGCCCCTCACCCCTTGGTCTCGTCCTAGGTGATCCGGACGAGCCAACGACGACTGAGGTATGCGCGGGGCTGGGCCCTACCGACTGATACGTCTCCAACGTATCTATAATTTATGAAGCATTCATGCTAATTTATTATCTGTTTTGAATGATTATGGGATTTATTATACACTTTTATATTACTTTTGGGACTAACCTACTAACCGGAGGCCCAGCCCATATTCCTGTGTTCTTGCCTATTTCAGTGTTTCGAAGAAAAGGAATATCAAACGGAGTCCAAACGGAATGAAACCTTTGGGAGTGTGATTTTTGGAACAAACATGATCCGGGAGACTTGGAGTTCAAGCCAGGGAAGCTTCGAGGAGGCCAGGAGATAGGAGGGCCCCACCTATAGGGCGTTCCCCTATCTCGTGGTCCCCTCGAGCACCCCCCGACCGACTTCTTTCACCTATATAATCCCACATACCCTAAAAACATCGATAACAAAGATAGATCGGGAGATCCCCCACCGCAAGCCTCTGTATCCACAAAAAGTCAATCGGGACCCTGTTCCGGTACCCTACCGGAGGGGGTATCCCTCATCGGCGGCCATCTTCATCATCCTGGCGATCTCCATGATGAGGAGGGAGTAGTTCACCCTTGAGGCTGAGGGTATGTACCAGTAGCTATGTGTTTGATCTCTCTCTCTCTCTCTCTTGTGTTCTCTCTCATGTTCTCTCTATGGCACGATCTTGATGTATCATGAGCTTTGCTATTATAGTTGGATGTTATGATGTTTCTCCCCCTCTACTCTCTTGTGATGAATTGAGTTTTCCCTTTGAAGTTGTCTTGTTAGATTGAGTCTTTAAGGATTTGAGAACACTTGATAATTGTCTTGTCGGTCTTATCTGTGGTGACAATGGGATATTCACGTGATCCACTTGATGTATGTTTTGGTGATCAACTTGTGGGTTCCGGCAATGAACCTATGCATAGGGGTTGGCACATGTTTTCGTCTTGACTCTCCAGTAGAAACTTTGGGGCACTCTTTGAAGTACTTTGTGTTGGTTGAATAGATGAATCTGAGATTTTGTGATGCATATCGTATAATCATGCCCACGGATACTTTAGGTGACAATGGAGTATCTAGGTGACATTAGGGTTTTGGTTGATTTGTGTCTTAAGGTGTTATTCGAGTATGAACTCTATGATAGATCGAACGGAAAGAATAGCTTCATGTTATTTTACTACGGACTCTTGAATAGATGGATCAAAAAGGATAACTTTGAGGTGGTTTTGTACCCTACCATAATCTCTTTGTCTATTCTCCGCTATTAGTGGCATGGGAGTGACTCTTTGTTTCATGTTGAGGGATAGTTATATGATCCGATTATGTTATTATTGTTGAGAGAACTTGCACTAGTGAAACTATGAACCTTAGGCCTTGTTTCGGACCATTGCAATATCGTTTACGCTCACTTTTGTTACTTGCTACCTTGCTGTTTTTATAATTTCAGATTACTGATACTCATATCTACCATCCATATTGCACTTGTATCACCATCTCTTCGCCGAACTAGTGCACCTATAAAATTTACCATTGTTTTCACTACAAGAAATCTGTTAATCTATGACGGATTTCTGGTGACGTTCACAAAAACCGTCATGAAAACCGTCACATGTAAGAAAGATACGAATGGGCCTGAAAACAGTAGCCCCTTTATGACAGACTTTGAGGGACCGTCACAAAAACTTTCATGGATCGACCAGCTGCGCCTAGTTGGGCCTAGACTTTTTTTTTCATATACCATTTGGACCGTCATAGATGGTTCTAGCTGATGTGCCATTTGTTTGGCCCACAGGTCAGTCGAATGTAAAGAAACCAAAACTGAAAGCGCGCGCGCTACGAAAGAAAATTTTAAGTCGCCAGCGTGGGGTGTTGAAATTTTCGAGCCGGCCCATTTAACTGAAGAGTCCACGCCAGCCTAACCCTAATTACCCTTCTCCCAACTGCTCCCCTACCAACCTTCAGCCTCCGCCACTCTACCTATCCTCCTCGTGCCACTCCACCGGCGTCAGCGCTGAACCACCCCGCGCCGCTTCACCACCGCCATCGCTGAACCACCCCACACCGGGCCGCTCCCCACCATTCCCCTCCCCTCACCATTCAGATCTCCACCAGTCCTACCCCTCGAGCCGAGGCGACAACGGTGGCAGCGGGACCAACGGCCGGACATGAAAGTCCCCAAGGTCACCGGCGGCGGGCACGGATCCAGCTCCATCCGACGAAGAGCTCATGTGAGTAAGGAATCACCCATCTTGGTTGTTCATCGGGATTGAGTCCTTACATACTTTCGTATTTGGGTTGGGGATCTGCAGGTCGGTCTCATGGGGATGGTTAGCTGCAAGGCGGAGCGGAACACATACGTGTCCTTCATGCTCGACGACGACACCAACTGCATCGATTTAATCAGATGGTGAGTGAAGAGCACAGACGGCCCCGACGATGTTGGCTATTAGTACGACAGCGCAAGAAATCTAGTAATATGGGAATAAACCCACAGATTCTTAACCATCTCTAATTAGTTCAGTAATTGAGTTCCAGATGTGTTTTAGGATAAAAGTTGCGCGTGATTGAGATAGGTTTCCCAATTTACATGTTGCGCAAGATTCATCTCTCTTTCCATCCCTTTGTCTTGCCTTTGGTCTTCCTATGTCCAGGGGAATGTCTTGCTTGCTGTTCACTTCATACATAATACTTGTTCTTCCCAGAATACTGTTAGACACCATACTCCATCTTATTTATTGATGATTTTTAGGGGTTCTCATGCTTGTTTATTCTGGATTTCTCTGTCAGAACTGCTTGTGTGTCCATCTGCGACAATGGCTGCTGGTCAGTTTGTCTATTTCTTGCCTTCCTTGCTCCCTAGTGCTGTTCATTATACTGTCTCTTAGGAACCTCAATTACTTATTTCTGTCTACTGTGAGGTATTTGTTCAGTTTAAATCTGAATCGCCTAACTTGGAGTGACAATCCGCATTGAGCTGGTATATCTCGAATGTATGCAATAGTATTTAACTACTAGATGTAAATGTAAAAAATGTTGATATAACTTCAAACATTTTCATTTTGGAAGACAATGATTACCCCAATGCAATTGGAGTTTAGTCAGTGTTTACTATTGCTCACTTGTTATACAGTGTACTGTCTATCTATGTTAGAACACTTGTTGGTTCTTTTAGGAATGGTAAATCTCACCATGGACTCATTGTTTGGGAAACAAAAAACATTTGTGTTTATTATTAGTAATCTTATGCCAATTGACAATTATTACTGAGCAAACAGAAGTGATGGCCGCATTGTGAAGAGCACTTATATGCGTCAGGTTTGGTCACCTGTGACTGTTCAGACAATTGTGGTGGTGTATCCACTTCAGATTTTTATTAAAACCTGAAGTAATATTGCATTTATTTAATGTGGTCAATACCTTCATGTAGTCTGGAACATGATGAGTCACTATTGCACGTGTTTCAGTATGCCAAAGCTGAAAACATGTGTGGCACATCTTGTGAAAACTATCTTACTTTTGGTTGTGTCATGTGTGCTATCTCTGCACCTGCACTTGCATGCTATTGGACAGCTTAATCTTATGCTAATAACTATGCATTTATTACTATATGACATGTAAAGTTAATTCAGTGTACCATCGTTGTCTCGTAAGTCCTGAACATGCTTAACTGGGAACTTAACTGGGAATCTCAAAATGCTAATTCATGTCAATTGTAAACTAGCATCCCTTTGTGATTTATGAACTCTGAGGTATGAACTCTGAACTTTTTTCGACAGAGATAATTGTGTGCCTTGTATCTCATCTCATATGGAAGTGTGGGCGGAGATAATTATGTACCTTTTATGCCATGATGGCTAATCAGTAAATGGGAGAATGCATGCTTTTTTTCGTCCAACATATTTTACTATTCTTCACAATTCCTAGGTGTGGTTAATCTAGATGTGAAGGTTTGGTCTGAAAGCATTAGACTAAATTTGAACCATTAGGTTCATCTTGTTCTAAGGAACGTGCTACGCGTTGGTCGGCAGATCTTTTAAAAAGATCCATCGAGTAGCGATCTGTCAGATCTTTTTTTTGTAACATAGGTCTTCTTGCATAATTTTTTTTGCAGTAGAGGTCTTGTTGCAGAAAAAACTGCGCCTCCCTTTTTTGCGACATATGTTTTGTTGGGGAAGGGACTTTTGCAACACAAGTGATGTTGCAAAAAAAATCACAACAAAGATGTTAGAATAGTGTGGTGTGCGAGCCACATATGGGACACGCGTCACGTTCCGGAGGCGACGGACGCCTGTGTTGGATCAGTAGGCTGTTCCCAAGCTATTCCCTTGTCCTAAAGTGGTTAACTGAAGTTCTCTCATGCTCGTGAAAGAATTCTACTATTAAAATAATGAGATCACTAGGTGGATCATTTAATTGCCTAAAAAGGTTTTGCTTTTAAGTGTTTTTTATTTTACATGAAAAACCAAGTTTGGTAGGAACTAACTTTAATTGGTGAAGAAACTATGCCTCCAGTATTACTTTTTCTGGTTTTCTAACTAGAAACTACAGTACATTGTATTTATGAACCATCGTGTAGTGTATGAACCATACTGTATTGTACGAACCATCTATTTTGATAGACCAAGCCCTATCAGTGTATATAAACTTGATTTTTTATGGTACTTGATGAATAAGAAATGATGTCTCCATCCTTTGCTTAAAAATTGCTTGGAAAAGCAACTATATCATTACTCTGTAGATTCATTAGGGGTTGGCTGTTATTACTTACTATAATTTTGTATATGTTTTGGATTCTATGCAGGTTGGCACTCAGCTGGAGATTGATGTTTTTAGCAGGAATTACTTGGCCTCGAATAACTACCTGGAAGCATTAGTGGTGTAGTGTTGGAGATTAAATCCAGCTAGTAGTATATTTACTCGAAATTTTTAAAAATAATGCTTATAGTTCTTTCTAGATATGTATGTGATGTTTTGATACAAATATTTGTTTTCAGAAATCAGTCTAGATTGTTGGAAGTTTATATTTTCTTTCGACCAGATGCTATTGTGTGAATGAAATTTGTCTTGTTGCAAATTGGGTCGCATGAAAAATCACGCTGGACAAAAAATGGGCTAATGGTTGGACTAAAAGAATAGGTATTCTAATGGGTAGAACTGAAGTAAGTGGCTAATGGGTTGGACTGGACCAAAATTATTGGGCTAAAACCTTAATTGGGCTGGTTACTACATGGGTCATGTTGGCTACCACGTCAGATCCACGTAGACGCCATTTTAGGTCCATGCTGCTACCAGGTCATGTAAATCTGTGACGGCTTAGTCTGTCATGGAATCTTGGTCCCGGCGGGCCTAGTGACAGATCTATGACGGCCAAAAACCGTCAAGGAAGGTATTGTGCTAAATTATGATGCGACATACATGACAGATTTCATGTCCGTCACGTTTGCGCATCCACGACGGTTTTTCATTGACCCCTGACAGCTTGGGACTGTCATCGATTAACAGGTTTCTTGTAGTGTTTGGGTGTGTTGGGGACACAAGAGACTCTTTGTTATTTGGTTGCAGGGTTATTTGAGAGAGACCATCTTCATCCTATGCCTCCCACGGATTGATAAACCTTAGGTCATCCACTTGAGGGAAATTTGCTACTTTCCTACAAACATGTGCACTTGTAGGCCCAACAACATCTACAAGAAGAAGGTTGTGTAGTAGACATCAAGCTCTTTTCTGGCGCCGTTGCTGGGGAGGTGAGTGCTTGAAGGTATATCTTTAGATCTTGCAATCGAATCTTTTTGTTTCTTGTTTTATCACTAGTTTAGTCTATAAAAGAAAACTACAAAAAATGGAATTGAGTTTGCCTCATACGCTTCATCTTTTTAATATCTTTCGTGAGAATGATGGTAAGGAAAATTGTGCTCAACTGCTAGAAGAAGATATCTATAAAATATTTGGCACTAAATCTTTGAATGATGAGCTTGATTGCAATGTTATTAGTATGAATTCTTTGAATACCTATGATGCTATTGATATGCAAAGCTACAAGCTTGGGGATGCTATGGTTGATGAAGATGATATTTTTTGTCCCCCAAGTTTTGATGAGAATATTTATTATTATGAAAGCATGCCTCCTATTTATGATGATTATATTGATGAAAGTGGGTTTGGAAGAGTGTCAACTTTATAAAGTAATGATCCCACTATTTTGGAGGATGTTGAATCTTATTGTGATGAATATGAAAGTGGATTTGGAAGAGTGTCAACTTTATCGAGTGATGATTCCACTATTTTGAAAGAGGTTCCAATTGATTTTGAGAATAAAGTTGCTATATATGATGATTATTGTGATGACTTGTATTCTATTAAGAATCATGATAACCATGAAACTTGTCATCATGATTTTAGTTTTCAATTGGATTATGCCTCACATGATAGTTATTTCGTTAAGTTTACTCCCACTATTATTCGTAAGAAGAATTTTGTTGTGTGGAGAGTAGTAAAATTTCTATGCTTGTAGATCATGAAAAGAATGCTTTAGGTGCTGGTTATATTGTTGAATTCATTCATGATGCTACTGAAAATTATTATGAGGGAGGAACATATGCTTGTAGGAATTGCAATAATATCAAGTTTCCTCTTTATGTGCTTAATATTTTGAAGCTATGCTTGTTTTACCTTCCTATGCTAATTGATTATTGTTCCCATAAGTTGTTTGCTCACAAAATCCCTATGCATAGGAAGTGGGTTAGGCTTAAATGTGCTAGTCATATTCTTCATGATGCTCCCGTTATGTTTCAACTCTTATCTTTTATGTGAGCATCATTGCCATCATCATGCCTAGCTAGAAAGGCATTAAAGAAAAGTGCTTGTTGGGAGACAACCCAATATTTACCCTTACTATTTTTGTGTGTTCACATGATTATGCTACTGTAGTAATCACGTTTTATATGTTTTGTTTCAATAAAGTGCCAAGTAGGACCTTTGGGAGGACTTGGGTGAAGTCTATATGATCTTGCTGTAGAAAACAGAAACTTTAGCGCTCATGATATTAGCTGCCATTTTTATACTGGAGAGCGCATTTAGGTTGAATCTTTTTGCAGATGATTAATAGATAAATTCCTCAGGTCCAACAATTTATTTCAGAATTTTTGGAGTTCCAGAAGTATACGTTTGACACAGACTACTACAGACTATTCTGTTTTTGACAGATTCCATTTTCATTGTGTTGTTTTCTTATTTTGATGAATCTATGAGTAGTATCGGAGGGTATGAACCATACAGAAGTTGGAATACATTAGGTTTAACACAAATATAAATAAAGAATGAGTTCATTACAGTACGTAAGTGGTGATTTATTTTCTTATACTAACGGAGCTTACGAGTTTTGTTTTGAGTTTCGTGTTGTGAAGTTCTCAAGTTTTGGGTAATGATTCGATAGACTATGGAATAAGGAGTGGTAAGAGCCTAAGCTTAGGGATGCCGAAGGCACCCCAAGGTAATATTCAAGGACAACCAAGAGCCTAAGCTTTGGGATGCCCCGGATGGCATCCCCTCTTTCGTCTTCGTTCATCGGTAACTTTACTTGGAGCTATATTTTTATTTACCACATGATATGTGTTTTGCTTGGAGAGTGATTTTATTTTGTTAGTATTGTTTGGAATCTCTATTTTCGATAAAAATGTCAAGGATAGCCTTTTCCATGCTTATTTTGCTAAGTATACATGTTGCTGTTTGAAAACAGAAAGTTTACCGCTGTTTCAAAAATTCCCTAGAAAAGTCAGAGAATGATATAATGTTGAATCTTTTTGCATAATGAGCTCTGATAAATCTTCTACATCTTAGTATTTTTCTTATAATTGTTGGAGTTAGGGAAGTATGATGAATCTTGGATTATTTACAGACTATACTATTTTGGCAGATTGCTGTTATGTTTGCATTGTTTGCATATGCTTGCTTGTTTAATGATTCTATTTGAGGATAGGAGTATTAAATATGCAGAGACATTTAATATTCAATGTTGAATAATAATGTTAGTAATTTGTTACAGTAGAAAATTATAAGGTTTTGCATTGTTTTATACTAACTTATCTCACGAGTTCTTGTTGAGTTTTGTGTGGATGAAGTTTTTGAGATTTAGGGAAACCGTGATATAAAAGGAATTAAGGAGACACAAAAGCTCAAGCTTGGGGATTCCCAAGGCACCCCAAGATAATATTCCAAGAAGTATCAAGCATCTAAGCTTGGGGATGCCCCGGTAGGCATCCCACCCTTCTTCTTCAACAATTAACAGTTAGTATCGGTTGAACCTAAGTTTTTGCTTCTTCACATGAGTTGTGCTATCCTTGCAATGTAATTTTGCTTTGTTTTGCTTGTTGCTTGAATAAAATACCAAGATTTGAAATTCTTAAATGAGAGAGAGTCTTCACATAGTTGCATAATTATTTAACTACTCATTGATCTTCACTTATATCTTTTTTGGAGTAGTTTGTCATTTACTCGTGTGCTTCACTTATATCCTATGAGTAAATGGTTGAATGAGTTGAATGTCATAAATCTGAAATTATATATCTCGAATTTGCTTAACCCATGGGGAGTAATGACTTCACATCTAAGAAGTAGAGGTTGTAAATTTATTGGAGGTTAGCAAGCATTGTATTGGTCATTTGAACAATTCATATAAGAATATTGAAGGAAGAGAGATTTCACATATAAATATACTATCATGGACATCTTTTATAATTGTGAGCACTCATTAAGTATGACATGCTAAAGAGTTGGTGTTGGACAAGGAAGACAACGTAATGGGTTATGTTTTCTCACATCTCAGTTAAAGTATATTGTCATGGATCATATAAACATGTTGATCTTGCCTTTCCCCATCATGCTAGCCAAAATTCCTTGCACCAAGTAGAGATACTACTTGTGCTTACAAATATCCTTAAACCCAGTTTTTGCCACGAGAGTCCACCATACCTACCTATGGATTGAGTAAGATCCTTCAAGTAAGTTGTCATCGGTGCAAGCAATAAAAATTGCTCTCTAAATATGCATGACTTATTAGTGCGGAGAAAATAAGCTTTGTACGATCTTGTTATGGAAGCAATAAAAGCGAGGGACTGCATAATAAAGGTCCATATACAAGGGGCAATATAAAGTGACATTCTTTCGCATTAAGATTTTGTGTATCCAACCCTAAAAGCGCATGACAACCTCTGCTTCCCTCTGCGAAGGGCCTATCTTTTACTTTTTGTATTTTACTTTACGCAAGAGTCAAGGTGATCTTCACCTTTCCCATTTTCATTTTATCCTTTGGCAAGCACTTTGTTTTGGGGTGAACCTGATATATATATATATATATATATCCAATTGAATGTAAGTTAGCATGAACTATTATTGTTGACATCACCCAAAGGTGAATATGTGGGGAGGCGAAATTATAAGCCCCTATCTTTCTCAGTCTCCGATTAAAACTCCATAACCACAAGTATTGTGTGAGTGTTAGCAATTGTAGAAGACTATATGATAGTTGAGTATGTGGAGTTTGCTAAATCAAAGCTCTGACATAGACCCTTCCTGAAAATAAGATGAATTGCAATTGTTTGATGACTGAGAATGAAGTTTTCTAGATTTCAAGAAAGTTTATAGTCTATGCTTTCACATGTGAATAGCTTGTTACTTTATCATGAAAAGTTTTATGAGATGAACTACTGTTATGCCCTGTTCGAGAATTCATTCGGTTAACCAGTTAACTTGCCAATTAATCCCTACTCGTAGGGTCACCGAGTAGCCGATAAACCGATAAATCGTCCAATTAATTGATTAAATGGCCGATTAACTTGCCGATTAGCCTATTAATCCCCTACTCGCCAGCCAATCGAGCAGCTACCAGTTAACGATTTCCTCAACAATGCTGTTATGAAATATAAACATGCTAGAAAAGGTGATTGAAATTATTATTGATCAAACTTGTGCACCTGCTAGCATCCACACTTAATAAATTCTTTCTTTTATCATTTACCTACTCGAGGACGAGCAGGAATTAAGCTTGGGGATGCTGATACGTCTCCAAGGTATCTATAATTTATGAAGCATTCATGCTATTTTATTATCTGTTTTGAATGATTATGGGATTTATTATACACTTTTATATTACATTTGGGACTAACCTACTAACTGGAGGCCCAGCCCATATTGTTGTTTTCTTGCCTATTTTAGTGTTTCGAAGAAAAGGAATATCAAACGGAGTCCAAACGGAATGAAACCTTTGGGAGCGTGATTTTTAGAACGAACATGATCCGGGAGACTTGGAGTTCAATCCAGGGAAGCTTCAAGGAGGCCAGGAGACAGGAGGGCGCCCCCGCATAGGGTGCGCCCCTGTCTCCTGGGCCCCTCGAGCACCCCCCCCCCGACCGACTTCTTTCACCTATATAATCCCACATACCCTAAAAACATCGATAACGAAGATAGATCGGGAGTTTCGCCGCTGCAAGCCTCTGTAGCCACCAAAAGTCAATCGGGGCCCTGTTCCAGCACCCTGCCGGATGGGGGATCCCTCACCGGTGGCCTTATTCATCATCCCAGTGATCTCCATGATGAGGAGGGAGTAGCTCACCCTCGAGGCTGAGGGTATGTACCAGTAGCTATGTTTTTTATCTCTCTATCTCTCTCATCTTCTCTCTATGGCACGATCTTGATGTATCGCGAGCTTTGCTATTATAGGTTGATCTTATGATGTTTATCCCCCTCTACTCTCACTACAAAAAAATACACTTCCGTGATGATACGTATTTGTCACAGTAGGGCACGTTTTCTGTCATGCATGTACATCCATGACAATTTTATGACAGAATCAAGATAGTCATACATGTGCTGTCGTAGAAGTGTTCCATGACATTACCAAAATTATCATCACGGAAGTGTCCACTTCCATGACGATAAATCGCACGTCACAGAAGTGCTTTCGTCAAGGGTGATCGACATGTGGCATCCACCGTAATGGAACACCATTAAGCTATCGGGTCGGGTTTTGGATCCGATAACCCGTTAACAGCCCCGACCAATGGGGATTTTCCATGTGTAAAATTCTGATTGGCCGAAGGGAACACCTGTCAGCTCGTTAGTGGTCCAGATGTCGCCCGTCCATTGGAGGAGACATGCCTATGATACGTCGAGACGTGGCGGGGCCCAACAGAGGCCCATATAGGTTAAAAAGGCCGGCCCAGTCAAAGGCTCATAGTACTTAATCAGGTACTAGTGGGCCAGCCCAATAACGGCCTGCTTAATAAAGGCCCATTTATGGCCCGAAGCCAGATCTGGCCCGTTAATTGTTTGGCCAAAATTTGGGCCCATTTACGCCCCGAAGCCAGATCTGGCCCGTTAATTGTTCGCCCAATAATTGGGCCCATTTGCGGCCCGAAGCCAGATCTGGCCCGTTAATTGTTCGCCAAGTATTTGGGCCCAACTACGGCCCATTGACTTTCAGCATGTTAGAGGCCTGATGTAGACATGGGCCCATTTCAGCCCGGTGTGACTTTCGGCCTGTTAGAGGCCTGATGTAGACATGGGCCCACTTCAGCCCAGTGAGAATTTCGGCCTAGGAATGGCCTGTGCTGCCCATGGGCCATATATGATCCGACGGGACATCGGGCCCACTAACGGCCCGTGCTAAAGGAGGCAACAGTTAAGCCCAACGTTACTTTGGGCCTGTTAAAGGCCTCTCGCGTAGTTCGGCCCGTTGATGCCTGTACTAAGCTTTTGGCCTCTTAAAGGCCCATGATATCAGTGGGCCAACTAAGGCCCGAGATATGTTTTGGCCTGGTAACGGCCCGTGAGCTAACTGGGCCCAAAAACTCCCGGTCTACATTTCAGCCTGCTGAAGGCCCGTCGACGACTAGTGAAAATTGAGGCCCAACATGCATTTTGGCCTGCTAAAGGCCCGTGGTTTCATCTCGGCCGTAACAGGCCAATATAATATTCAGCCTGTTAATGGCCAAACGCTACCTAGGCCAAACTAAGCGCTAGGTCGACAAAAGGCCCAACTAAAATATAGGCCGGTGTAAGTTTGGGCCTGGCGCAATGTGTGAAGGCCCCAATCATTCGGGCCCAAGAAAGACGCAGGCCGGCCCAATTGTGGTCCGCTAAAAACCAGGCCCGTTAGAGTCGAATGTTTCGGCCCGGTCGACTACATCTGATTTTTTTTCAGATAGCGAATGATGGCAGTAACTAGTAGGAATTAAGAACAAACCTATTCTATACAATAAAGAAATTACGACATAGTAACTAAGAATAAACCTACACTATACAATAAAGGATTTAAGGTATATTGCATCCACTGGGCATCGAAGTTCGCCACTTGTGATCATAAAGTGCAACGAAGAAGCAGATTACAAAAACTTGGCACCATTGCAGCGTAATAAAATAATACTGAACCGAGACCACTTCCAAGATAGTTCAAGAAAGGTTAGCCTTGCCGGGGAACTGCTGTGCAAGCTGCTGAGCAAGTTTGTGAGACCAGCCTAGCATGTCGGTCATAGCTTCCAGGTGTAGCTGTTTAGTGATGAGGTTCTCATTGGTGTTATCCGCAATCTTTCTTAGAGATAGGACTTCAAGTCGAAGTTGAATTGCAGAATGCCTTTCTGCTAGAACTTGGGACTGAAGAAGTCGAACTGATTCAGACAACGAATTCTGTGAGCTTGTCTGACTGCTAGTCTCAAGTAACTTGAACACTACATCAAGACAAGGCTTTGGGGTTGTCTCACTATCTTCGAGATGTTTTGCCTTCTTTGCTGCAATATATGTTGGGTTTGTCTCACAGCCTTCAGCAGACTTGTGCATGCCATCAGGCATATCACCCTGAAACAAAGCAGAGAGATGACAGGTTTTGCACGTGTATAAACAAAGATGATAACTTTGCTGTCAATTCCATCCAATTTCAAATTAGAAAATAAAGAGTAAGTTCAAAATATCAATAGCATAATTTGGCATTGTTCATAATGCGGGGAGCTTCACCACACTACTGGATTACCATGTCAACATAACAAGCTTAGATGAAGGGCAAAGAAAATCATTGTATCTATTTTGGATAATGTGCATGGCATGTTGTTCATATCATCAGCCACATCAGTAAGATAAAACAGGAGATGACAAGGTGCAAACGTGGGCTGCTTCACCACAAACTGGATTATAGATCCACAAAAAAAAGCATACATATAGGGAGTATTAAGTAATGTGCATGGTATGAATAATGAATTTGGTTTTACAAGTAAAACTTAGAACTTACGGTTCTTGCGAACATGCATTTTGGTAGAAACAGCAAACTAAACAGCAATAAACGGTAGGGAGTATGAGCAAATTAAACAGCAGTTGAGGATAAAGGCTTTAGAAGGACTGACTTACATTAACAGTTGACACCGGCTTTATAATGCCCTTCTCCATGTCAAGGGAAGGATAACTCAAGAATTTCAATTGAGAATCTTCTTCATAAGCATTGCTTGTACTCTACATTTTGTTGAGAGTAATTATAGATATGATAATACTGGAAGGGATAGAGGATAATGAAGATAAGGTACAGATTGATGCTACATAATCAACTACCAAGCCCTGGAAGTACAAAGGTTACAGGACAAAATGTACTGACAAGAGCAATGGGCTACACTTCTGCACTGGCATTGTCTGTATTCTACTTGTTGGTAAGATTAAATATAGATCTGATCTTTTTTAGTAAATGGAGGGCGGGGGAGATAAGATGCAGAATGCTACACAATGAACCAATCCCTCTTCCCATAATACAAAAGTGTTTTGAACACTGGTGTACTGTACAAAACGTTCTTATATTATGGGACGGAGGGAGTAACTGTTAATGTAAGTACAGTGATAGACCATGTTTAGTCCTTACAAGAGGACTGCAGAGCTAAACCTCTTCAAAAGCATTGGGTTGATTCTAAATTTATGTAAGAGTCCATACGGATCTTATAATGTCCACCAAATGGACGATTACAAGGCTAACATGTGCAGTGATGCTACATAATCAAACAGCTCTGAAAGTAAGTATGGTCATATAGGGTAAGAGGTACTCACAAGAGCAATGCAGTGTGCAGTATAGTTGCGAGATTCTGTGGTCCCTTGAGAACGAATGTTCTTCTGCTAATAGTTTTCGTACAAGTGAGACATTAAGGAAAATGCAGAAATGTAGTTCAAATTGTGATGTGATAGCATAGACAGTACCTTATGCTGCAGCCGAGAGCAATGTGTAACAAGATTATTCCAGTCACCGTCGGATAAATGTAGCACCGGAGACTTTACAGAAATTTCATTCAGAGGCTTGCCATCAAAGTGCGATTGCCTCAAGTAGGAACGATACTTCATCAACGAGTGCTTGAAAAGCGCAACCAACCCTTGCTCGTCTTCACAATCTAGTTTGCTCCTTGCCTATTTAAAAGAATGAAGTCTTGTGTCTTCTGTCAGCAGAAACATATGCAGTAATGACCATGAATAACATTAGTACATTACTTACGCGTAAGTTGCGGAGGAAGACTGGAAATTGTTCGGTGTCTGCGGTATAATCTTTCCATGAAGGAAAGATGCGCACAAAGTTTCTGACAACAACCTAAGCTTCATCTTCTAAACTGGGAAGAAATGGAACAAGGGTCCTATTTGCTGCAATTGGGGCTCTCTCTGGTTCAAAAGGGGATTTGGCAACTGGATTTGGTGTACTCTTTGCTGGAATGGGGGTTTCGTGTCGTAGAGCTGGTGCTATGTCAACTGGCATAATCATACTGTTTGCTGCAGTTGGGGTCTGCTAAGTTGGGGCATCAGAAATGACCAGTGTAGTAGGGCTAGAGTCTGCTAGAGTTGGGGTGTTTTGTGGGTCTGGTGATATTGCAACTACACCTAATGGGCTATTTGATTTATCAGGTGCCACTACCTTTTCCAAATACTTTGCTTGTGCTCCTCCACGATCAGCAATCGCCCTCTTCCTTTTGAACGTCTGATACACAAGAACAACATTTGAATGGATAAATATGCTATGATGATAGATGGAATATGTACTGAAAATGGATAGGCAGGGCGTATTCACATACACGATGTGTAAACTAAGCTAATGGCAGTTCAACAAAGTAGAAGCAATGCAAAGCATCAGTTGCAAGATATGTGCGAGCAATGTAACCTTGGAAAGTTAGAGCAAGTACCTTGATGGGTGAATAAGATAGGGCATCTTCCTCTGACTCCTCCACTAGGGAGCTACATTGACTTAGGTCTCCCTCTAGCTCAGAATCACTGTTAGGATCATATTCTGAGCATGAATCTGTAGGTGGAGAGCGTTTGCATTGCATTGCATCCAGACTTGATTTCAGTCCCTTAATGCCAAGTTTGACAGCCATGGCATTGTTCTGCTTTATTCTTTTCATGCGCGCAAGCTCATAATCATTATGATGTTGTTCAGAATCTGAGATTCATGAAAACATAAAAAGTAGTCAGATTATCTATGGAATGCATTGCGGATTCAACTCGAAGAGTGTCTCCCTATAAACCCCTGCATATGCAAAGTTCACCCCCCCAACCATGCTGACCAGACCACACACAGAAATACAAACCCCTTATGTCTCTATAACAGGCAGGCACACATTTCAAAACTGAAGTAGGAACATTAGAATCATATGAAATTTGTATTTGAACAAATAAACTAAGCAATTATGAGTGGCATAATGTTTAGCTTCAAGGGTGGAGTGTTGGTAGTGCGACACAAAGCAAGTAGGCAGATTGTATTCCATGTAAAAGATCGAAACCTATGTAAAAGCGGGAAATGACACTTTCTTTCTATACAATGCCGTGTTCATTGCCCACACATGATGGAAGAGATCACATAGAGAAATACTATTCACTCATGTCTATGGTTCCAGTATTTACAAACAGGGTGGTCCACCCTAAAAGAATATTGATAACAAATATGACAAGGCAAGCATAGATGTAGTGAATCAATCATTTACTTGTGAGCTTACTAGGACAAGTATGCAGAATTGTAACTGCAGTAAGAGACCGTCCAAAATCTAAATGAAGAAGTTTGTCTAGCACTTATTTTTTGCAACTAATCGACGTGAATAATTGGATATTATATCAAATGAGTAAGAAAGACAAGTAAAATTGTCAACAAACCTGCCTTGCAGTAGTAATCTAGGTCAATGTCACTACGACCAACAATCCGAAATGACTAGTATCTATTCCGAGGGCCGGAATTTTGAAAACCCTGTGAACTTTAGAGGTACTAAAGATTACAGAAATACATCTGAACCAGTAAGTGTAGGTAGCACTAAGCACACAACAAACCCTAATGACAGTCCTGCCTAATGAGTAATGAATCAATTAGAAAATGGGTGATGAGGAGTGGTTGCTGAGTGTTGAGGAAATATCTCAGGATAAACCGGGTTGGCTTGCTGGGTGCTGCATGCCTGAGCCCTGAACGGACTGGGAAGGTAGGCATGGCTGCGCTCTCGGGCGGCGGTGACGCTGTTGGGCGAGCGGCTCCTGGCCTCCTGTTAGTCCGGCGTCTCCTCGTAGAGTCATGCCGTCCGGGGATGGCAAGTCACCAGCGAGGCAGGCGGCTGGGGGCGAGTAGAGATCGGAAGCGCGCAGCAGAACAGAGGGGAATCGGGGCCTGGGATGACCCAAAATCCCAGGGTGGGCCGGCCTACCGTGGGCACCCTGTAGAGATACACACCCAAGCGGCAAACATGCATTTTTGAAACTAATTTAGGAACATTTAGCTGACCAATTAAAGAAATCTGTTTTAATAATATCAGATTCGTATTTGAACAACTAAGCCTGTTTAGCTTGATGGGTGGAGTAGTGTTATTATGACACGAAGCACGTATTCTGATCGTATAGTGATCATAAAAGGGGGAAACTCTAAGCATATTTTTTTAGCAAAAGAGGGTTTCCCTCAGATTTCTATTAAAGAAACCACCACAGAACCAACATGATCAATTAAACCCTAAGCATGATCAATTAAACCATATTATGGCTATGCATCGCAGATTTGAAGCTGCAAACTGAAGAAATGATATTTAGCATCCATTTTTTGCTTCGAACTAAGAACTAAATTCTAAGAGCTGAAAAGAAAGTAGAGCAACCAAGTTAAGATCTATTTTCTGGTTGAGATCAAAAACTTGAGGAGATATGACATACCACCTCTCTTGCGGTGCCGTGTAGGCATCCGGGGTGCGATGGCTGTCGGTGGCGTTGAAGCAGATCTGCGACCGTAGATGGTTGCATCGGGGGATAAGTCCCGTTGCGGTGGAAGAGAAGGTCGTGTCAGCGGCCCCGGCAAGGAGGACGACGGCGCCGATGAAGCGAGAGGACACGATGCAAGGCTATTGGTTCATCACCATGGATGAGAAATGTCCATCTCTAGCAGTGGACGACGCGGTCTTGGTAGGCGCTCTGGCATGGTGAAAGACGGTGGCGATGGATGTGTTGGAGGACGGCGGCGCTGGATGGGGTGGCGGACGGAGGCTCCTGTGGGGATGGGGTGTTCTAGCGCGAACGGTGTATGAATCGGAAAATGGAGGGAGAGGTACGGGGAACCATGTTTTTGGGACGCGCATGTCTGAAATATGGGAAAGTTACGAACTTAGCCCCCATTTAAAATTTGGACGTCTCGTCGGTTGGGGATAGGACGGTAATCTCGCATCTCGCCAATATTTGCCTAGAGCAATTTCGGGCGAGGAGAGGGTGGTTGGCGCCCATGGTTGGCGCCCACGGTGTATGAACGAGGCTGACAGGTAGGGCGGTTGTGTCACGTCTTAGTGAAGTTACAAACCTGCCCCTATTGAAAATATTTGCCTACATCGATTTCGGCCGAGTCGAGTTTGTTTTGCCGCCCACCGTGTATGAATGGGGAATGGAGGGAGAAACAGAGGTCTTTCGGACGAGCTTGAATCAAATGTGTTTTTCTGCCCATGTTTGACGCCCACCGTGTCGGAATGGGCTCAGAGGCGGTCGTGTCACATCTAACTGAAATTACTAAGCTACCCCTATTTAGAGCAGTGGAAATCGGGCCGATGGATTGTCCGTGTAATGGGTAGACAGTAATTTCCATCTCCCAAACACTTGGCTTCGGGCAGCCGACGTGGGAGTGGACATTTTGCCGCTTCTTTCGAATTTTGGGACAATAAGCATCCACGTTTACCCTGGCAACTAAATTCGAATCCATTTTGTATTCCTATATCAATCTTTATAAATCATTCTACGTGTTTTTATATATCTTCAAAAGGACGACAAAGATGTATTCCACTGTCATATATGAATATGGTTTACAAATGCCGATACTCAAATTCAGAAGCTAGAATCCAGTTTAAGGTGAATTCGAATATTTGGAACACTTCATGTCCAACTCAAATGTCACACGCAGCATAATGTGTACTCCCATTTAGATATGTACACAAGCGATGTATCAAGATTCAAATACCGAGTCAATCAACCAAGAATGTACAGAACTAATAGACATATAAACACTTATAGAGTATATGGATCAATAATATCAACTAACATACATAAGCCGGTCCGCTGTACTTTTTTTGGCTACAACAACATCCTTTTTTAGCCAGCATCTTGGCCCTTTCCGATGCGTGCCACTTATGGTCCATCTATACTACTACTATTGCTGAATGCACATTCAGCCCGATTGGCATATTTGTAGGTCTGGCACAGCAATCCAAATGAAATGTCTCCGAGTCTTATCAATTAATACAGACTTGTGCTCAAATAAAATTACAAACCAAAAAACAAAAAAAACAATTATTACAAGATCTCTAAAACAAATGGTTTGATTGATTACATGAACAGAAAACACAAAGGTTATTCAACGATGGAAAGAATGTTTCACCTATGATTTACCAAGTAGGAATTTAATTTCCTTTTTTCCTTCAGGACCTTAACAATCTGGTCAGTCTCAGCTTGCTTCGTTTTGAAATCCACCAAATATTTAATGGTTGTCTTGAGTACTGCTTGTGATTGTGCTGTTTGCTTCCTCAACATGTCAACTTCATCTCTAAGTGCAGAAGCAGAATCTCTTTCTACCACTAGTTTAGCCTCTAGAGCATCAGCAGTTGGCAATTCATAATGCACGATTGGGCCGGTGCCACTGCTGTGGGATGATGCAACGTCCATGGTGACCTCGCTCTTTGATCTTGGGCTAACCTGTTTTGCCATTAAAGTTCCGATTGGATTCAGAAAAGTTGAAGTTAGCAAAACATCTCAACTGGGAGTTATAACAGCAAACCAGTTAAACAAACAAGGAATTAAAGAGTTTCAATTGGATGCTGAAAAGTAGTTATTAACATCATTGTAACCCGCTGTTGCAGCAGCAAAGCAGTTAAACAAACAAGTAGATATTTAAGTTAAGGCAAACAGGTAATTCTTAACAGTAAGTATCAAACACATATATAGGCGCAGTCTACAATATGATTAACAGGCTGTGGCATTATGTAATCAGTAGCAAACTAAATTAAGCCAAGCAACGTAATTGAACAATTTTGCAATAAGTGGCTAACTAAAATTCCGAGAAGCAGGTAACTGAACTTACGCTAGTTCTTTGTACAGGCACACTGCAACTTCTTTTTCGCTTACAAGGTTGTACGAAGGAGTCCATGGCATCAATTGCTTGGATACGCAGTCCCAATACTTCTTTCTTCCCACACTGCATTGGTAAGTCGAATGGTTAATCTGGTAAGATGGTGCGTCCTTGATATGTTATATGAGGACGTGTAGTCAGACTAGTTGTAGCCACACACATCACACTGGCTTTTACTGTATATTTCATGCGATTACTTTTGGCATATCGAGATCTAAGCAATCTACAATAGGATGAAAAGACTGGCATCCTTCACATTATTGGCGAACTCAGTTCATAGAAACAAGCAATTCAACCATTCTGTGGGTAAATCAAAAGCGCCACTGGAATATTTTTCACTACCCAATCATACACGCAAAAAGGGGCGACGCCACCATAGGGGCTGGTATGGGCGGCCGCCTCAGGTGGCTGGAAAGTGTGCACCTAGTTTGAGTCGTCCAGGTTGGCCCAGGCTAGTTTTGTTTGTCCCAACGCACGAGCAGGCAATGTAAAAAATGAAGAAAAATGTTTCAATTTGGATGGGCCAATAACATAAGTGCAAGGCAGGCCCTATAGCAGGCTCGCGGCCCAAACGAGCGCCTCCCATATCGATCGACAGCAGGAAAAATCCCAATTGATTCGCTCCAGCCTCCAGTCTGGTTCGCTCCTAACCTAGCCGCCGCTGGACAGACCGACACAGCACTTCCTCGCGCCCTCGTTGGAGGGCGGTCGCCGGGCTTCAAGCGAACGGAAGGACAAGAAGATGAAGATCCAACCCTGGGTGTAGCCTGCGTGGGAGGCAGCGGCGGCAGCACGGGCATGGCATCGAGCTTGCGCAAACGGACAGTCGCAGCTTGCAAGAGTAGCATGCGCAACGAGCAGGTACATCACATCCCTGATTATATCTAATTCAACTCTTCAATTTCTGGCCAATAGTTAAACCTGACGGTGTTGTAAAACTGCTTGTATGTAGGGAATCTATGAGAAAATGAAACCAATTTCTACTTATTTTATAACTCCCCCAATCAATACTGAACTGACTGAATCTGATGTATCTAATCAAGTTTCCGATGCAAACATACAAGCTCATGTTGTTCTTGAGCCTGAAGTGTCTAATGAACAGACTGCTAATGAAGGATTTGATGCAAACATTTTACATGCTCCTGGTGATGAACATATAGTGTCTAATGAGGGATCTAATGCAAGCATTTTGCAAGCTCATTGAAGGATTTAGTGTCTAATGATGATCTGCTATGTTGAGAGAGACAGAGATTTGCAGGCATTGATGACAAGCAAATTATAGTGCATTTTCATAGCTTGAGGAAACGTCGAGGCCATCTACCAGAAAGTCCCCGTATCATGACAACATAGCATAAATACTTTTCTAATCTGTTGTTTGAAACTATTGGCATACTTGTGCAGGATAGATATATTGATATGCAGTTTGCGCACTGGTTATAGGTGCAATTACACTTCGATATTTTCAGCCAGAGACGAATAATTCAAGCAGGTACAGACCATGTTTGTAGTCCTTGTACACCATGTTGCATTTTGTGTTTTTTGGTGCTTGCATCATTTAGTGTTTATAATCTGAACTACTTTGGATCATTAGCTGGTTTTCAAAGTGCATGTAGCTTCACATTTCTCAAGTTATGTTGATTTCCGGAGTGCAAGTGCCTTCGTATTTTTTAAGTTAAATGTTCGCCCCTGGTAACTTGAATTCGTGGATCCGCCACTGCACACAAATCATACACGAATGCCAGTACGAATTAAATGAAATGCAGGGACTTACGCTAGCTCGTTGTACAGGCTCACTGCAGCTCTGCTTGCGCTTGGGATGTTCCATGTACAAGTCCATGTTACCACTTGCTTGGATGTGCAGGCCTTGTGCTCCTTGCATCCCCCTCTGCATTTTTGACACGGCGAATGGTTGATCAAATAAGAGGAATCGACCTTGATGTTGTACCGGAGGACAGATACTTACAAGGTTATACGGGTGTGCAGGATGTGTACCAGATCCCGTAGCGCCGTCATGCTTCGCTAAAAAATGGATTTGCTTGTTGCATAGGCGTGTAAGCTAAGAGAGCAGTGAAAGGATATCCAAACATCGTCGGAACAGTGCACAAGGGAGTGATGTGTGGATACCTAGTTCGGGCCGGCGTTTGGGCATGCTCGCCTAGCTAGAGTGCGGGTCACTTCAGAGCCGTTGAGGGTGATGCGCTGGCGTTGGCTGGCCGTGCATAGATGCAGATCTTGAGTGGCAGCGGAGCACTACGATGCGGTGGACGAGACCGTTGGTGAAGCCCCAACGGCCTCGGGGGTGCGGAGGTGCGATGATGTGCTTGGTGAAGTAGCCCCGGTGAGGTGGGAGACGGCGTCGGTGAAGCGCACCTGATGCGATGGAACTCGATGTCTGTGAGGCACGTCGGTTGCGGCGGCCGACATTGTCGGTGGACCACCCGGTGCGGTGGATGAGGGCGTAGATGAGGTAGCTCCGGTGCGGTGGTGAAGCGCGATCGTCGTCTTCGTCGTCGTCGTCCGGCACAGAGGTGGGGAAAGAGACGAGACGAGGGGCCACTCGAACTTTGCTTGGGTTGGCAGCGAATTAGGGATTTCAGCAATCTGGGCGCGAAAGGGGACGGTGGAGAAGAGAGATTTTGCAGGGCTGGAATTGGGGCCGCCAGATATTTCAATCCGAAACATGGAAGAGCAAACTTATTTTTTCGTCGTCCTTTTTTTGGGGGGGGGGAGGGACGAGGGAGGGAGTGGGGGAGGGAGGGACGAGGGAGGGGGGTGGGTGGCTGGGTGCTATGCGTCCGTCCGACACACGCGACCACCCCGACAGGACTATGCTTCGGTGCCTTAAGGCACCGAAGCAGCATCCACCCCGACACGACCCTGGTCTGCCTGGTGCGCCTACATTTGAGAATGCAAACGAATCTTCTCTCATTTGCAAATGAATTTGTATGTATTACCATGCCCGTGTTTTCCTTGCAATAATTAGTCATTCGAAACGAGATACTCCCTCCGTTCACTTTTGTAAGTCGGTTCAGAAAATTTATAATGAACTGTTTTGCACATTGTCTAAAATGTCTTCAAGGTCTTATAAAAGTGAACAGAGGGAGTACTATAAATTAATTAATGAGCTATTTGAAAAAAAATCGAAACGGTATCCACGCTAACGTGGATTATAGTGTGTGTCACATAATTAGTTATTTGAATTAGAGTTTGTGTCACGTAGCGATCTCCAATTCTAATGTGGATTTCGCATTTCACTATATCCACACTACTTTTTTAATACAAATTCATATGTATATGATGAACACCATGGTAGTGAGAAAACTTTTGGATGGATTCAACATATGACCTACAATAAAGCACAACAAATTGAGTCAATGTCAACTTTTCGAAACTTAGTATGGCACGAATTCGAAATAATTACTCGTATGCATGGTCCTCGGATAAATTCTTACAATGTACACCGAATTGAAACATCGATGTTAAGTCTCGTACTATGTACATTCAACCACCCCCCCCCCCACACACACACACACACGCTACATACTTCATGTATCGGTCAATCTTCCTCTCTTACCACCTTAAGAAGCTATCGGTTTCCAACATCTACGTATTCATTCTTTCTCTCCATGTTTCGAATCTCTAAAGTCTCTCAAACTACACCAACCCCTTTTTCCCCACTCTGTTACCAAATGTATTTTACCTCAAACACCTGCACATTGCACACATGTTGAGCTTCTCTCTCTCTATCTCTCCCCCTCTCCCTCTCACCCTCTCGCGCTAAATACATGCATTGCCATATAGCCCCCCCAACCTCTCGTGCGCACCACATCGCACGTTGTATATCTAGGTACACTCCCTCGAGATTGTCTCACTCTTTCTTCCACACGCAGTCCATCACTCGCTCAATCTTGCCCTCTTTTATCTGAGTCTCGTTTAACCTCGTTTTCTTTCACACACCATAATGATATATCTCCCTGTTTCGGGCCTCGATCGACACACTCTATACTCTCTCACGCAGATTGTCTATCTAGTCACTCCATCCAAGCCGCCGCCACTCTTTCGACCTCATGGCGGCCACGCTCACTCAACTCTCTCTCTCTCTCTCTCTCTCTCTATCTATCTATTTCTTCTTCTTCTATCTATCTATCTCTCTCTGCATATCTCGATTGACCTGCTCTTTCTCGGACAAAAACGATATATCACCATGTTTGAGCCCAATTCGACCTATTCGCATTGTATACTCTCTCACGCACATTGTCTATCTAGGTCACTCTCTCCAACCCGTCTCACTCTTTCGATCGCACGGCGACCCTATGTGATCGATTGAACCTTGCTTCCTCCCACGCACAAAATATATCTACACGTCTGTGACTGGATCATCTCTCAAGCTCTATCTTACAGCCCTCACCCTTGCCAAAAGCTCAATTGGACAATATCTCTCCAGAGCATATATATCTGTTCAATGAATGTCGGACCACACTCACTTTGTCTCTCTATCTATATGCCTCTCGATTGACCTTGCTTTCTCACACCGTATCTTCCACGCATTGAAGCTACTACCTCTCCATCCCTCGCAAAGCCGGAGCTATTTACATTGCGAGTGGCACTCCAACCTTGGATTAATTTGTGTAGGCATTTATTCCGATCGGTTTAGATTATATTTTCGTAGCATTCGGCCCACAACTACTCCAAACACCGTTGCAACCCCCGCAACTTCCCTAGTTAATTTCCCTCTAGCTCGGTCATCGCTCTCTCACACGTCCTTTCTCGCCTTCAACGTCGCACCATGGTATTATTAGAAAAAACTATGTTGTTCTCTTTAATTATTATAAATAAGCTACAAAACTACACACCGATAGTCCACTTGGAATGGAACAAAATTCGACCCACAAATTGAAGTGCTACAAACTACACGCCAAGGGGCCCACATGTCATGAAACAAATTTGGACCCATATACAAATTATAAAATAAAGGACGAGGATCGAACATGCGACCGGGCCTTCAAGCCGCACGTCAATAGGCAACTTACGTAGAACAGCAATGTTTGTTGTAACCCCCTTTGTTCACATAATGTTTTTTATTACCACAGCCTATTTAATGGATAACATGTAATATTATTTTTAGTACTATTCGCCTTCACTTACTTTTGGGTTCCATGTGTGCTCTCTCTCTCTCTCTCCTCCCCTTCTGCGTTTAGACGCACGGGCAAACACGAAGAACTCGCGGGCGATGTTGCCGTTGACCATATCTGAACGCGTTCACAAGTCACGGCACCAGTTTCACGTACTAGCGGCACTAGTCAGTGTGTATGTGCAATGCACATTAATTTGGAAGTATATTAAGTACATGCGGATGTTAAGTAGGATATTATTTGCGTGTTATTATGTGATTAGCACTATTTTTGGCATGAAATTAACTGCACGCTAAACGTGTTGAGCGCTCGACATTGAAGCAGTCTAGGTCGTTGGATGACAAGGAATACATGTGGCTTCATGACGTCTTATATTTAATTTGATACGTCTCTAGCAGAACATTCAATCGATCAAACCATAGATTTTGTTCAGTCTGACTCCGACTTTAAATTATACGATGATTGATATAAACTAAACGGAAATTATAAATGTTCGTATTTTAAGCATGGCAATCAGAACGTTTTTCATGGCAAATTTAGATTACGCGGCGGTGGCGGGGGCGTCTTGCGGTGGGAAGCGGCTCCTCTGCCGTGCTCTGTGTGTCGTCGGGCCACTGACGGACGGCGACGGCGGCGTCTTGCGCCGTTGTTGGTGTACTCCTGGATGTTGGCCTAGCTTCAAGGAAGGCCAAAATGTTCTGGACTTCGGAGCGAGTCAACTGGAGTGAGGAGGCAACTGGCGTTGGTGCAAGGAAGCGGTCGACGGCAGCCATCCATGCCGCTGAGGAGGGCATTGACACCCGCGCGGGGACAGGCGCTGTCAACGGTGCGGCGGAGACATTTGTGTGCACGGGCACCGGCATGGGCGCGCACGTCAGTGCACACGCAGGCGCATGCGCTAGCAGGTGCACGGGCACCGGCACAGCATGCGCGTCAGTGCATGCGAAGGCGCACGCGCTGGCAGGTGCACGGGTGCGTGAAAGTCGGCGGGGACCTCATGGAACCCCGTGGGATCAAGCTCGGCGACAATATGCGGCTTGCAGCCCATCAATGCCACAGGTTGGCGCTGGCGTAGTCGGGGCGACGGGAGGCGGAACGGGAGCGGGGACATGCGCGGCATCTTCCCGCAAGGCCAGTTCAAGCTCATCCCAAAGCGCCTTATGTTCTTGAGACTCCGGCTGGGTGTCTTCCTCAGGAAACTGGAACACTAAGGGCAGACCATCGTGATGCGGCATGGCGTACGTTAGGTCAGGCTAGTTGGAGATAGACGACAGGAGAATCGGAGAGGAAGAGAGAAGATTGTATCGATACCGGGTAGTGCGGGGTTGATTTTAAACCGCGGCACCGACGACATTAAAAGTGGGAGAAGTTGGGAAGGGCTCGCCTCCCGGTGAGCCTGCACAGCGGTCTGCTCGCATGCCTCCCTGTCAGCCGGTGCAGCGGTTTGCTCGCACGCGTCCCATCTACTCATCACACGCTAGCTCGGATGGCACCTGCCGATGAGAAGCAGGGACTCGTGGCGGCATGAAACGCCCACGGTTTCAATAGTGAAAACGTTCGCCTTAACGTGACAGGACTTTGTTCCAAAATACCTTGGCTCTTCATTTGTGCAACTTGTCATAAGCAGCTTGTCTCAAATTGAAGAAAAACTTACGAAGTAATATTTGTGCCATATCACGTGACCATGCTAAGTTTCAAGAATTCATGCTCACTTTTGGATTGTCTGAAATTTAAGATCCAGGATTTGAAACAATATCATAACCTGCATGATGCAATAAATTTTCAAGCCGTACATCTGTCCTGTTGTATTTCTTAAGAAAGAATTTGGTCAAACATTTTGCTTAGTTAGACTTCAGACAAGTTTTATATGCAGAGTAAAAGGATAATCCTTCCGTACCAGTGCATTGCCTGATATATTAACTCAAGTACTAGGCAGGAACAAACGGGCTCAATTTTGTGCTCATCCTGGTGTGGTAGTAGTAGTACTAGGCAATGCAGTTGACGGGTGACCTTGACGAGCGACGACCGAGGGAATTGAACCGTGCTCGGCACGGTAGGTAACGTTGTCTAGTTACTAAAGCATCCCTCCGCTGTTCATCGGTAGTAATTATGGACCGGGGACATGAGGGGAATTTCCTAGGGCTGGAATTCTAGCCGCCAGATATTTCGACTTGAAACGCTGAGGCTCGACTGGTTGGGGTTGCCTAATGTGTGTACCACGCACGCCAACGAAAGGACACGAGCCCGGTATTTTTATTTTTTTAGGATCGACAGGAGCTAAGGTCCGGCTGGTACACCGTTGGGTCCTACCATTCGAGAATACGAAAGGAACCTTTTAAATTGCCGAACGAATCTATGTGTATTACAATACCCGTATTTTCCTTGCAAATACTAATCTTAACATGGTAATTGATTTATGACGAGTTGTTGAATTAGAGTGAGTATGCGATATAGTGATCTCAACATGGATTTCACATTTCATGGTATCCCTAGTAAGTTTCCCAATGCAAATTCAAATTTCAAAGATGAACAATATGGAGGTGAGAAAACTTTGTATGTATCAAGCATATGACCACACACACACACAGACACACACGCACGAACACAACAACAATCCAATAAGTATAGTGCATCTATTTTTCCAAACCATGCATGTATGACACGAATTAAAAAATACTCCTTCTATTCCTAGATATTAGTCTTTTAGAGAGTTCAACAAGTGACTACATACGGAGCAAAATGAGTGAATCTAGACACTAAAATATGTCTATATACATCCGTATATGCCAGTCCATTTGAAATCTCTAAAAAAACTAATATTTATAGGAACAAATGGAGTAAAATGTAAGACATGCATGTTCCTCAGTTCAATATTTAAAATGAACATGAGACTGAAACATGAATGTTAAGTCTAGTACTACAGTACATGCAAATGTTGTGTTTAGGCGGAGCTATGATTGTTGGGGGTCAACCCCTCGACCTTAGATAAAATTCTGGATCTCTGATTAGGGTTGTTTAGACTATATTTGTCCCCACCCTCCCAACCACCGATTGGTTGTGCACCCCCCACCCCTCCTCCCCGGGAGAATATCATGTGCCCCCATACCTTAGATGCTATATGCTGATACGAGTTGCTTGGAGCTTGTAGATCTGAGATATAGCAGCTCACATGATGTGTCTTAATATTTTAACAGGAAACCTTGATTAGTTTGAGAATTGCACACAATTTGTACAAAAACTACTCAGATGCCCTGGGATCCCATATCCAACAACCTCGAAGCTCGTATCACTGTAGCATCTAAGATTAAGGAGGACATCATATTATCCTGTATGTAAGAATATCATGTGCTACCACACCTTAGATGCTTTGGTGATACAAGCTCTTCGGAGCCGTTGGATTTGTGACCCAACACCTCCTCGGCGGTTTGAATGGTTTTTTGCAGAAAAGCCCCAAAAGAGTTCGGCCACTGCTTACAAGCACAAAGACTGCTCGGATGCCATTGGATCTCAGATCAAACGACCTCGAAGCTCGTATCACCGTAGCATCCAAGCTGTGATAGCACCTTATGTTTTCTCGCACAACAGTATATGAGGTGCTCCCGCACCGTAGATTCTATGGTGATACGAGTTCACTAAGATCTAACGGCCCACAGTAGGAGGTTTGAATGTTTTTGAAATATACGACTGATAGAGTTTGGGAAATGAGCAGAAAGTACAAGTACTACGGATGTGCCATCTGATCACTGATCAGAGAACCTAGATGCTCATATCACCTTAGCAGGTAATTAAGCTACGGGGACCACCTAATATGAGCAACAGGGAGCCGTTGGATCGAAGATGCAGCGGCACACACGAGGCTTGGATGTTTTATTTGCAAAAAAACCTTTGGAGAGTTTGGAAATTGCGCATAATTACAAAGACTACTCCAAAGCCATTTGATCTCACTTTCAACGGTGTAAAAACTCGTATCACCATGGTATCTAAGCTGCGAGGTGGATGTGATATTCTATGCCTCTATCATTTTTGTTCGTAAACTTGCAAAATACGTGTAACTCGTGCCTTTACTTGTCTAACCGTGCAAAGTGTTTGTTCAAAAAAAACCATCCTACACTGAAATATTGGAATAACACATGGGGGTCCCACTTGTCATTAATCAAATTTGGACCAAAAACTAACAAATCTGAAAGAGGAGATTCGAACTGGCAACCTGGACTAAAAAGCGTAAGTTGATAGCCTTGAACAACAACGGTTGTTGGCTTTGTCCCATAACTTGATTTTATGCAGTATTACGTTGAGTAGAGTAGAGGGAGTGCCTCGTCAACACGTGCATGAACGTTGTCTCACTTACTCGTGGGTCCCAGGTCCGCGATCTCAATCTCTCTTCTCTCCATCATCTAACCTTTGCACGGGCACACACGAAGAGTGGAGCTAGCTTGTCGTGGTGTTATTACAACAACAAAAAAAAGATTGGAAAATAGAAGAATCGCCTAGAACAAGAGACGTTGTGGCTAGTCGAGACGAAGCTAACCACATCTATCCTCCATGCCACATTTGCATGATGAAGCTGTGTGGCTAGTGGGGTGTTTTTGACCGAATGGATGGCTCCCGAGGTCGAACCATAGGTACTACTAGAGTTACTGCCGACGTCTGATATAGTACTCCCTACGTCTAGGTGAGTAAGTCACCGTGACCAAGGAGGAGGGGAAAATGAGAGACCTTAACGTTTATTTGCTAATTAATAACATTGCATGCAATGAACTAACCACTGCATGTCATGTTTGGTAGTCTCAAATCATTAAAAGCATGCACACCCCTCATCTCTTATTGGTTGATATGTCAAGAAACAAGAAACGAGATAGAAGTTAATGCACCACGCGTAAGTGTTTTGGGATTATTTGATTTTCGTAAGATGACTTACACACCTAGACGGAGGGAGTATATTTTTACACGCACATTTTTCCTCCGTGCCGAGACGTGGCACAACCTACCACACGGTTTCGGGGTCCTCCCGGGTGGTGCATGCATATATTCTTCCTGACGTGGGACGCCCTACCGTGCATTTTCTGGGTCCTCCTCGGTCGTAGCGCCGAAGCAAGTAAATGAGTTGTCAAATCACGAAAGACCACCTTTCCCGCCGAGTACATCAGTGAAGCATGGTGGCTAGCTAGTTGGGCTAGTTCGACCGATTAGCTAGGCCGCCGCCACATTTATTTTTTCACCCCTTTTTTTATCTACTTGCCGGCAGGTAAATTTAAATATCCACCGCGGCGTTGCTCTGGTGTTTGGGTGCGGCAGGATTTTTAATTTTTTGATTGACAGGAGCATGCACGGCAGGATTTTTAATTTCTTGATTGACGGGAGCAGGCGCGGCAGCAATTAGTCACGATGACTCCACCTGTAAAACCCACTGCTCCCTGATGTGAGAAGTCGTCGACTGGTGTTTTACCATGGTGAAAACCAAAAGATTCCCCGCTCGTCGGGTGGCTCCCTCCGCCTTCCCGTAGATTGCATTGCCTTTCAGCCGTTTCACCCCCTTTGCTTCCTCTCCCCATTGCTTCCACCTGGTGCCAAGGCGGCGCAGCAGATCACGGAGTCCGAGGTGAGGCGCCTGACTCAGGAGCTCCATGCCAAGGATGCGGAGCTCAGGGCAAAGGACGTGGAGCTCCGTGAGCTCAAGGAGGAGAGGAGTGCCATGCTCCTCCGTTATGTGTGGAAGTTCACCAAGCTTCAAAAGCGGCAGGCGTCCACCACAAAGATGCTCGAGGTGTCGGCGGTGTTGCTGCAGAAAGCGGGAGATACGATAGGCCGTCAGGGGAGGCAGCTGGAGCACGAGTGGGCCGATCGTGATGAGGTCCAGGATCGCCTCAACCACTTGACGAACCAAGTTGCCAAGCACGTGTTGCGGCTGCGCGATGCCTGCCGCCGTGCCAGCGCGATGATGCCGGCCATCGGGCTAAATCCGTTCGACCACCCGGTCGACTTCAAAGAGTTGCGGCTTCCTAACCTGGTCTCCTTCTTCACCTATATATCCGAGGAGCTAAGCCGTCTCCGCGTGATGGTGGGGGCTGAGCTTGACAAGGAGGGGTTGCGGGATACCGTCGCCGTTGTCGGGCGAATCCTTTCAGGGCTCCATCACCGGAATCCATTCGTGCCATTGGACGCCGTCTTTGACGAGCTGGCTCCCGTGGACTGGGAGCGGGCTCTGCGGGCAGTTGCACCCTGCATCACCAACATCGTGCGCCTCGAGAAGCAGAGGGACTTCCGTGGTGTTTAGGTGCCCTCTGCATGGGCATGTCCATGTCTCAACACAACATGACCATTGGATCAAACTAAGACGGTGCAGATCAGTCATTGTAGCACAAAGCGTGTGGGTGTGTTTGGTTGCATTCTCATCTCAATATAGTTGTTTCGTCTTCATGTATTTTTGTTAACCTACTAGTGTGGACTCATGCACCCTTCATGCACTCTGCCAAACACCCAAAAGTGGGTCGAGAAGGGAACTTTTGCTCCCATCCCGTGCACCCTTCATATGGAATTCCCCTTCATACACCCTGCCTAACACTATCCGTGCTTCATATGGTTCATGTTTCGTGGAGTACTGTAGCACCGTACTCTCCGTGCACTGTAGACCTACTTCGGTTAACATTGATCTCACCGTTCATTCTCGACCAGACAGTCGAAAAAGCGGTACTATTTTACATATAGGAGTAGTTGACATGCGCACAACATCATTTGTTATCGTCATATCTTACTACACTAGCAACAAGATTGTCTAGTACTGACGTATGAACCACTGCACATGCCTAGTAGTAGGAGCACTGTGTATGTTCAAGTGGCTGCCATGTTTCGCACTCCTCCGCCATAAGAGTGGAAACGCTTGCTATAATCATTTTTTCTTCAGAAAAACAGTGGACACGATCTACCGTGCGGATCCTCCTCCAGCCATGCGCTAAATTACTCACTTTCGCTGACGTGTGGGACAGCCAGCACCTGGGTCCACCAGCCATGCACTAAATTACTCCGTAGTAGAGTGACCGTAGACTACACCGATTGAAGCGCCACAGTAATGCCCAATGAGCCATCAAATCACAAAACCCCCTCCTTTCTAGCAGTAAGTTGGACGGACGAAGCAACCATCATTTCACTCTTCTCTCTCAGCTTCCTCTCTTGAAGAAAAACCCCACTCGCTTTGCTTCTCCCTCATCTCGTTCCTCCTTTCGCTCTTCTCTCTCGGCCTCCTCTCTTGGATGGACGCTGGAGCACCGGCTGACGTGATGTCTATGGCTCTGGCCAAAACTGTCGAGGCTCATGGTACGAAGAAGCGCAAGCACCCCACCGAGACTACCGCAAACAAGCTCAAAGCCATCGCCCTATCCAAGCCCCCCTCTCCGGGATCCCTCATTAAGCAAGTCCAGGTAATGTCTCTTGTTGACGATCTTTTTCTCGATCTTGATCGTGTTTTTTCATCTAATATGCAGTACTAGTACTGGTAGTACAACTTTCTGGGTGATCTTGCATGTTATTTTAGTGTGCCAAATGACGGTTCTAAATTCCCATTTTGACCAAAAGATGCGAGAGGTTGACACTGATTTCTTATAGATTACTTTCAACTACTCCCTTTGTTCCAAATTTCTTGTCTTAGATTTGTCTAGATATAGATGTATCTAATACTAAAATGTGACTTGATACATCCGTATCTAGAAAAATCTAAGACAAGAATTTTGGGACGAAGGGAGTACTTTATGAACATCAATGCTACCTTTGAAGAGGGTATATTTTCCTTAGTAACTTGTGTTATGGATATTGCAAGTAATCCCTCTGCTCTCATGCCTTTGAAGATATGTTCTAGTGTCTTTGTTCACTCATTTCTGTGCGTATATGTAGTCATATATGGAGTATAATATCAAAAATCATCTTATATTTCTGAACGGAGGTAGTAATAAAATATGGTTTCTGTTTGAATTAGAACCAGGTCCGCTGTGGAGATGTAGTTCTCAAAGTCATGCCGTGTGAACTGGAAGACATGGGGATGAGTTCTACTGCTAAACTATCCAGCTGATGTGTCCTTGTCGCCACGTGTCCTGAACTAGTGTTTTCCTGTAGCATTGTTGACAGGCGTGTTCTCGAGGCTGACTTGACCACAACAATTTCCTGGTTGTGCCTTCGATTACGAAGGGTGTGGTTCTTGTAAAGCTTCCCAACAAATCTGATGCGGCCTGTCTTCATCATCATTTTTATGAGTGGAAAGACCACTCTGTTAGGTTCTCCAAGGTTGACAAGATGGTGATGGTGCATGTAGACATCTCTCACGAAGTCCATGGCATAGTCAGTTATGCGGGGTTCATCCCGTAGGTCGGTGGCAAGAAATAGTCTGCAGAGTTTAATTAGTGCAACTTTGCTTGTCTGTAGTAAGTACTATTGTTCAGTACTTGATTTGTGTTTGTGAACCCTGTATTGTTTATTAGTACTACCGCTTTTGGTGTGTGGTCAGTCCTGAGAACGGTCTATGTTAATGTCTGTCCACTCAATTCAGTCTATATATTTTGAAGTATCCAGATCATCTTTTTTGTGAGGACGGTTTATCAATTATGGTTACACTCCAATATTTGTATGCATTGCAGGGTTTATCGCACCCACCAGGATTTCTAGTTCCATGGATGTTTGGTCCATACGATTTGTCACGTCCTTTGGACTGTCCTGCTTGTGGGAGTAGGAGGGCCCCCTGCATACCAGCCCTAGTTGGACGATCAATCTTCTGTTTAGTACTTCAACATAGTGATTTCCTGGTAAGAATTCACTTGTGTCACATCAAGTAAATCTTATTGATTTACTATCTAAATCTTAATGATTTAATGTCATGTTTTCTTTCTTTTCCTGCAATTTTATGATGCAGCTTTTGCCATGTGACATTCATCACAGAATAAACCGTTTGGTTTGCTCTACGATGGCTATTTTTGCAGGTTTGACTTCTTATGTCGTGTCAGTAACGAAGGCACTATCCATCACTTATATTACTGGAAAAAATTGGATCAGTCTGTTGTTTGAGTACAAGCTGAATCCCTATGATGAACTGCAGTTTGGTTTAACAAAAACGCCACAATTAGTCCTTCTCGCGTTTAGAAGAAATGAAGAAAAAGACTGGATCAAGGTCACAGATCCTAGTCAAGTTAGAAAGCTGATCATAGCAGACCAGACACGATCGCCGCATCTTGCACATCGGTACCACCTTCAGCAATGGATCGAGCACCGACAGTTGCTCTAGCACTGACAGCGGCAGCAGCTCAGTCTGATCCAGCTGAGGATTGGGCACCGACCGCGTCTGCGGATCAGTCTGATCTACCGGAGGATCGGGCATCGACATCGGCACCTGCTCCGACACCGGCACCAGCTCTACAAGGAGCACCATCTTCGACACCTGCACTAACACTTGCACTTGCATCTGCTCCGGCCCGTGCAGTTGCACCAGCAACAGACTGGGCTGCAGTTCGCACTTCATATACCAAAGCCCTTACAAAAACCGACATGTCCACCTTCTTGGTAAGCATTGGCCGCCCAAGTGCTTCGTTCTTTTTTCTTTTCATGTTGTTTCACATGATTCACTGTGTTGATCTAACTGTTTGGGTATGTTTTCTTGTTTGCAAACAGAGAATTCCTAGAGCAACGAGGGAGTCGTTCAACAATCCGGGCGACCGCGGCCAAGTTTCTCTTACCATGGGCAGCCTTGGTGTGAATGAACCTGCTCAATATATCGTAAGTACAAAGGATGGTCGCATGATGGTGGATGCTAAAGGATGGTCAAGGTTCAAATCTAAATCATATCTTGCGGTAGGGGATGATGTCAAAATCAAACTTTCTCGGCAAGGAGAGCTGGTCCAAATCAACTTTGAAATTCTTCAGTAGCAGCACGCAACTGCCGAACTGATCTATGCTCCGAGAGATTTTGATGTAATAATCTGGCAAGGTGAAACAAGTGTCCTGTGTGCATAAGTAGTACGACAGTATTATTTATCACATGGTATATCATTGGCAGAATTGCAACTCTGATTGCTGGTTAGGAACTGTCGTTCGATTTCATACCAATAGCTGCCGTGCATTATTCGATTTTGTGTATTCACCTTGCGACAATATCTAAAACCAGCGCCGTACCGATCACTTGCAATATGAAAAGCACTGAGGTAGAACACATGGGCCCCCAAACATGCTGGGTGGGCCTGCGGCCCAAAGTCCAGAACCGTGAGCCTTTCTGAGTATTATATTCTCAGCTGAACCCCCATAGAAAAAGCTGAACTCCCATAATGCCCGTGCGTTGCATGTAACATCAAGATGCATTTTTATGAGTATTTTATCTTGTGAGAGAAAAGGATGAACGAGGGAAGGCCTTATTTGCAAATGTGGAGAGGTGTGTGGGTACCTTTTTGCAAAATTTCCATTTTCCCTTCCTATCCGTCAGATATAAATCAGACGGCTTATATTGCAGGATGCCAGGCACACCATCATGACCAACTTTGTTTTTATAAGAGTAGAGATATATGTTATATATATTCCCCTTGATTTTTCTTATGTATAAAGTTGTGATATAAAAGATTTTATATTTCTTTAAAGAGGGAGTATCTCTCTGTCAAAAAATATATTTATGTGTAACTAGTTACTCCTGTCTTTCTACTTCCTTTCACTGATATGTGGAGCAACCGGCAACGGGGTCCACGTGCCATATGCACAAATTAGAGTGCACAACTGCACCGTAGACACACTGCGGTCGTAGCGCCGCAGTAATGCCCAATGAGCCGTCAAATCACAACCCCCCCCCTTCGGATTTAGCAGTAAGCTCGATGGACGAAGCGGCAATATTTCACTGGGCCTGAATCCCCTTCTCCCTTGTCTGTTTGTTTAGAGAAAACCCCCTCTCGGCTATTGCATAGGGTTTTCTCATGGAGAACCAGGTATGAATTCTTCATCCATCCCCGATAAATCCAAGTCCCTTGGTCGCAGGTAATCCTAGGACGGCAGCCGTCGCCGTTGATGCATTTTTCTTCCTACTAAATCTAGTGTGTTTCATTTGCAGTGCCCAAAGTGCGAGGACCCTATAGGTTTCTGCACCCTCGGCGAGACGCCACACTTGTTCCTTCTCATCCTGACACAACATTTTGAAACACGCACAGTATGTTCCTAGACTCCTCTTTTCTATCAGGGAGGGTGGGGTTTTCTTGAACATGCTGTGTTCTCATATTATTTCTCCTGCAATGTATTATTTGCTCTGCCAGAACACATGTACTCAAGATGCTCGGCCTTGCCATAACTAAATACACTAGTTTAATGGTCACAGCGAAGACAAGCCATGGATATAAGTTCCGAGTTGGGTTCATGAACCAAGAAGATCGCTGCTTTTTTTATGGCCGAACTTGGATAAACTTTCCCAAGTGTTACGGACTGAAAGTTGGCGCACGAATGTTGATGGAAATAGCAGAACCTGGTCTCATCTTCACTGCGATCTTCCACCCCGACGTCGTTCCAATTGTTCATCCATGTTAGTTTTGTATCTAGTTCTTGCTTGTTGCTTCGATTACTTCTTAATCCACCTATTCTGTCTAACTAATCACAATTTAACTTTAGAAGTAGCAACGAATCTCTCACGAAGATGCTACTTCTAACTAATATTTTCTTATAATTGGTGGCACGTGTAGGTTTTTTCAGAGTTAAGTAGTCTGCTCATTTGTTACTCTGTAATAACTCGGCTGTTACTGATGGCACTAAAGTTAATTGGATCGACATCCACAAGTTCCTACACTTTATTGATCGTCTTGAGGTCCTTGTGGGGCGTTTCAATGGTGGAAGGCCACGTGGGATATGTGTGCCACTGCTGCACTCGTTGAACAGGTCCAACTGTGTCGAGAAACTTATGGTACGAGTTGTTTTCTGTTATATATGTTGTTCATAAACTATTGCTTATACATAGTTTTACAGCTGTGTCTTCTTGAAACAGGAACTGCCCAGTTCTATTGTTCCTATACAGATGCCTGACCATGGCTGGGTTAGACTTGCGCTTGGTCACAACATGATTTTTATGTCGACCTACTCAATTCCCCTTGGAGGTGAAACGATACTTATTCATGGGTGGTCTCAAATAATGAAGGCCCGTCCATCTTGGAGAATAGGACAGAAGATTATGTTCATGCTTTTCCATGGCTCTAAACCGAATATCATGTTTATTGACCACATTGCGAGATGAAACCGCTTTCAGAAGGTTGTGGATGCGCGGGGTGGCAGTCCTGGGGCTTGGTGGCCTCACACTTGCTTAACTGTAGGAAAAGTAGCACTGTTTGAGGCGTGCTTTGTATGGTTGAACCTGTATAAGTACTCATACTACTTTCAGCTTTGGTTGTTAAGTGCCCCTGCTGGTTTCAGTTAAGGTTGTTAAGTACTCCTGCTGCTTTTACAGTCTATCGTGTTTCTTCAGTCCTATCTTCCTCCAGCCGCCAAAACTAAACCAGCACCGGCGGGGCCGCCTGTTTCCGCCTCCCACGGCTGGCTGCGCCTCAGCGCACGCATCGCCGCCCCACCGTCTCCTAAATCGTTAACACCGACGTCCTCCACACGGTTTGGTGTGCTCGCCACAGCGCCGCCCTCTCGCGTTGTCAACATGGTCAACAAACAACAGGAATCGGCAGAAGTACGTGGATAGGATGACAGTAGGGGCCCACCACGTCAGTGTATGGAAAAATAAAATGCTTCCTCCTAGTGTTTTCCTGACATCTGGGAGCCACGTCATTGTGAGTGTATATAGTCAATAGACAAGAGAACAGCACAAGATCGGCTGACACCTGGGACGTAGCTGCTCGAGCAGTATTTTTTTGTTATTGTTGAGACGGAGCAGGGTTTGAATTAAGCTGTGGCCCGTCTAGCCCAGGCTTATATTTTATGTTCACCATGTGACCAACCCAGCTATTTTTTCTTTGTAAAAATGAGCCCAGTTTATTTTTTCTGAAGAATACCCAATCCAGGCCTACTTATTTTTCTACGCCCTGATGGGCTGCAACTCTTTCAAGACGCCTGCAAATATTGAAAGTAATATGAAATGGGTTGTAAATATAAAAACAGATGACAAAATGGCAATTCCTTTATAAATTTTTTTCACATTTTCAGATTCCTATTTCACTTGGCATTAACCTAATTTAAATATATCTTCAAAGTACTTTAAATCTGGCTCAACATTTTGATATTAAAAATAGTTTGGAACCCACAGAAATATGAAAAATTGGCCATGGCCAACCAAAAAAATGACTGCAATAAATTGCATAAGAAGTTTCCATGAGCTATATATAAATGACTTTGAAGACTGCAAGGCTTACACCCCACAGCATTTTATTAATAAAGAACAAAGAGTAAATACAAAGTTCCTCAAGAAGGGGAACAAACAAAAAAGAAAAGCTATACAAGGAAAGCTATAAAACTCTAAGAAAAAAGAGAAAGCAGGAAGGACTACAACTAGGAAAGTAAGCAGTTACAATGCCCTCAAGGAGGCAGGAAATCAATCCATTTGAGCAGTTCCTCTTTGTATCTGGTCATGATCTGCTGTGAAAGAAGAGTAACATCATGAATAAACCCATTTCTCCACTGCCTAATAGTTGGGTTGACATGCCTAAAAGCCCTACCATTCCTAACTTTCTAGATATTCCACCATGCAAGGAAAACCACCTCAGAGAAAAAAGGCTTATTGAACTCCTTCCTTGCATGTAAAGCAAATTGCACCATATCATTGCTATCCAACCAGGGAACTTGCAGGTAGTTCCAAATTCTCATACTGAAGTTACATTGGAAGGATAGATGATTCCTATCCTCCAGAACTACAGTCGGGCATAGGACACAACTAGGTCCATCATTAATTCGCCAATGTCGTCTTTGAATCATATCTTTGGTGTTAACTCTGTCCATAATGACCAGCCATGCAAACATTTTAATTGACATGGTGCATCAGCTTTTCCAAACCCAGCTCAGTATGGGATTGGCAAAAACAGGCTGGTGGACAAAATCAGAGTACTTCTTTGCCGAGTACTCAGCCTTTTCCCATGTCTCCAGGCCCATAAATCATTGTGATCATTGTCAAACGAAGTCCCAGATAACAAGCTTGAAAGCTGACTGAACTCCCTAAATGCCAGCTCAGACAATGGCAATGAAAACATTTTCTGTAAATTTTCTCCTTGAATCACTTCCATGACAGAAAGGTTCTTCTGCAGGCAAAAAAAGAAAAGCCTTGGAAACCTTTCCTGCAAAGGAATGCAAGAATGATCAATCTCCCAATGATCTTTCCAAAAAAGAACAGTATCACCTTTGCCAACAGTGACAGAGGTAATAGCCCTATACTTTTCCATTAATTTAGAAATGTCTCTCCACCAAAATGAACCACAGAGGATAGTGTCATGAGGAATTCTCTGAAAGTAGTAACAGTTCCACACCAAATGGGCCTATTTAGTTGACGCGTATGCAAGATTTTGTTAGTTATTATATACGTCAACAAATGATTCTAGCAGATGTTCGTTATATGTCAATCCAACGGCCGTCGTGTTTCTTCAATCTCTGATCTTCTTGCTCCAGCCGCCAAAGCAGCACCGGCGAGACCGCCTGCTCCCGCCTCCCGTGGCCGGCTGTGCTGCCGCAGAGGCCTCAGTGCCCCCTACTACTCCCACCGCTGGCCAGGGCATCCCTCTACTCAGCCACACCCCCTGTTATTCTGTGGTGACGGCAGCCTCACACCATAGCCGAACCGGTGAACCCTCGTACTCCTCTCTGCGCTGGCTTCCACTGCCACGTCTTTCCCGGCTCCGTGTCGTCCCCTTCCTAGGACTCGCCGTCGTCCACCGCCCTAGTGCTCTCGGTGCAGCAGGGTCAACGTGGTCAAGGAACGACTTCCATCGGACGTGGACTGTACATGGAGAGGCTGACAGATGGGTCCACGGCCGCAGCAAGGAAGTGCCTCCTTATTACGTGGAAAATAATTATTCCTCCACCTGATAGCAGGGACCCACCGGACGGGCCACGATATTTCACGAAAAAAATGTTTCCCCCCTAACTGCTAGGACCCACCAGCTACATCTTCGCGCACAAGGAAGTGCGTCCGGGAAAAAAAAATGATTCGCCCCCTGACTGCTGGGACCCACCAACTACATCTTCGCACGCAAGGAAGTGTGTCCCAAAACAATAATTCGCCCCCCTAACTGCTGGGACCCACCAGCTACATCTTCGCACGCAAGGAAGTGCCTGACAGTCGAGACCCACCTGGTCGAAGCATACGTAGCATTGTCATTCTAGTCGCGAACGTGTACGTACATATATACTGGTTGATGTAGAGGCGCGCACATGTCGTAGTAGAGGTGTGCACGTGTCATAGTTGAGGCGCGCACGTAGCATGTACACGTACATACAGCGGCCAGTGTGAGAGAAAGAAAATACGGCCACGTATGTGTACATACGGGAGGGGTCTCGAATTCCTACTTGCGTATACGTATGTCCAGGGCTCGTGTACATGGCTGGGTCGGAACGGAGAAACAGCGTCGTCGTCGTGTTCATGGGGAGCCAACCGGCTGGGTCGGAACGGAATGCATAGTCGTGTTCATCGGGAGGGCTTGGACGGAATAGGCGATGGAAACGAGGCCTGGCGTACCGCAAAACGGAGGAAACGGCCTTGTGTTCGACCGGCCATGTTCGAAACGGGATCCTGTGCATCGAGAGAGGTCTAGCGTACTGCAAAACGGAGGAAACGGACCTCCTACGGTCGAAACGGGGGTCCTGTTGATCGGGAGGGGTTTGGCGTACCGCAAAACAGACAAAACGAACCTCCTACGGTCGAAACGGGGGTCCTGTTGATCGGGAGGGGTGTGGCATACCGCAAAACGGATGAAACGGACTTGTGTTGGAGCGCTATGGTTGAAACGGGGGTCTTGTTCATCGGGAGGGGTGTGGCGTACCGCAAAACGGGCGTCGGTGTCAAAACCGGCAGATCTTGGGTAGGGGGTCCCGAACTGTGTGTCTAGGCGGATGGTAACAGGAGACAAGGGACACGATGTTTTTACCCAGGTTCGGGCCCTCTCGATGGAGGTAAAACTCTACTCCTGCTTGATTAATATTGATGATATGGGTAGTATAAGAGTAGATCTACCATGAGATCGGAGTGGCTAAACCCTAGAAGCTAGCCTATGGTATGATTGTTGTTCATCCTATGGACTAAGACTCTCGGGTTTATATAGACACCGGAGAGGGCTAGGGTTACACAGAGTCGGTTACAATGGGAGGAGATCTTCATATCGTATCGCCAAGCTTGCCTTCCACGCCAAGGAAAGTCCCATCCGGACACGGGACGGAGTCTTCAATCTTGTATCTTCATAGTCCAGGAGTCCGACCAAAGGTCTTAGTCCGGCCATCCGGACACCCCTAATCCGGGACTCCCTCAACGGGACTCCACGGGATATTGTTCATCTCCACCGTCGACCTCCTCCAGCCTCCACGGGCTACTGTTCATCCACCGTTGACCTCCTCCTGCTTCCACCTGCGACTATTCATCCACGGGCTCCTGTTCATCCAGCCTCCACCGCGCGCTACTCCACCGGCTACTGTTCAACCACCCCTCTCCACGGGCTCCTGTTCAACCACCACTCCATGGGATACTGTTCATCCACCCCTCCACCGTCTACTATTGATCCAGTCCTCCACGGGGTCGTCCTGTTCATCCAGCCCTCCACACCACGGGGTCCTGTTCATCCAGAGGCAACGCGATGGGTCCTATTCATCCACTCCCACCGCTCACTGTTCATCCAACCCGCCCCCCCACAACACTCATTGTTCATCCAGAGAGGCAGCATCGATCGGCTTCAGTTAGCAGCAGTAGCGAAGGAATCGATCGCTCGAGTTCAGTTAATAGCCATCGATCGATTGCTCGGGTTCAGTAACGCGTAGCCTGCAGTGCAATTGCTCAGGTTCAGTTAGAGCCCAACGCCTCGCTCGGGTTCCGTTAGAGCCAACGCCTCGCACACACGCGCGTATGTGTACGAGAGAAACGCGCATCGCTCGGCCCCCGACCACCCACCGTAACCGGGAACTCCCCAAAATTTTCCTCGCACTCGCTTCTACCACGGTTTTTTCCGTCATGGACGGCCCAAAGAATGTCATGCAGTTGCGTCTCCGGCCCGCCCAGGACGAAAAGCCCATTTTCGGTCATGATTTTTTGTCATAGAAGTAGGATCCCACCACATCTATAATGATACCGGGTTTTGTCACAATTATCATCATAGAAGTGTCATATGTATGATAGAAAAAAAATTCGTTCGCCAAAAATGTCATGGATGTGTCTTTTTTTTGTAGTGTCTCTTGTGATGAGTTCAGTTTTCCCTTTGAAGTTGTCTTGTCGGATTAAGTCTTTAAGGATTTGAGAACACTTGATGTATTTCTTGCCGTGCTTATCTGTAGTGACAATGGGATATTCACGTGATCCACTTGATGTATGTTTTGGTGATCAACTTGCGGGTTCCGCCCATGAACCTATGCATAGGGGTTGGCACATGTTTTCGTCTTGACTCTCTGGTAGAAACTTTGGGGCACTCTTTGAAGTACTTTGTGTTGGTTGAATAGATGAATCTGAGATTGTGTGATGCATATCATATAATCATGCCCATGGATACTTGAGGTGACAATGGAGTATCTAGGTGTCATTAGGGTTTTGGTTGATTTGTGTCTTAAGGTGTTATTCGAGTATGAACTCTATGATAGATCGAACGGAAAGAATAGCTTCATGTTATTTTACTACGTACTCTTGAATAGATAGATCAAAAAGGATAACTTTGAGGTGGTTTCGTACCCTACCATAATCTCTTCGTTTGTTCTCTGCTATTAGTGGCTTTGGAGTGACTCTTTGTTGCATGTTGAGGGATAGTTATATGATCCGATTATGTCATTATTGTTGAGAGAACTTGCACTAGTGAAAGTATGAACCTTAGGCCTTGTTTCCAACCATTGCAATATCGTTTATGCTCACTTTTGTTACTTGCTACCTTGCTGTTTTTATAATTTCAGATTGCAAATACTCATATCTACCATCCATATTGCACTTGTATCACCATCTCTTCGCCGAACTAGTGCACCTATATAATTTACCATTGTATCGCATGTGTTGGGGACACAAGAGACTCTTTGTTATTTGGTTCCAGGGTTGTTTGAGAGAGACCATCTTCATCCTACGCCTCCCACGGATTGATAAACCTTAGGTCATCCACTTGAGGGAAATTTGGTACTATCCTACAAACATGTGCACTTACGGGCCCAACAACGTCTACAAGAAGAAGGTTGTGTAGTAGACATCACCGACACAGAACAGCAAGGCTTGTCTTCACACTTTTTCCTAAGCTGTTTGCATGTCAAGGGGGACTCTTGAGCATCGCGTCTCAGGAGCCTAACTGGCCACATAGCCCCTTACCCCTTGGGCTCGTCCTGGCGATCCGGACGACCCAACGGCGGCTGAGGTATGCACGGGGTCGGGCTCTGCCGACGCAAAACAACAAAGCAATCTAAAAAAGTCGGGGAACCACAACCTAATTATTACCAAACATACTATTCCAAGCAATCAGTTTTAAACGCCTCCACGAGGCATGCTATATGATACAGGACAAACATGAAGGAGCAACGCCACCAAGTCACTTCTTCAGCCCTGGGTACCGCCATCACCCGCCAGCGGAGCCTCGTCGCCAGCCACGTTGCCCGTCACCTCGGCCCCAGCCGCTAGACCGATGACAAGGAACTTGCTCAGCAGGGCGTCCACGGAGCTCTTCACGGCGGCAGTAGAAGCGCTATGGGAGTTGAGGTCCACGGGCTCGAGGAAGGTGGTGAAGTCGAAGCTGGCGTCCCGGAGATAGAGATGGCTGAAGACGCACGTAAGGGCCGAGGAAGAAAGCAAGCAAGCCTCAACTTCCACCAAAGAGCCAAACCCGTCGACGACATCCTCGAGCACTGCCACGACCTCAGGGAGTAGGGCGGCAGGGCTCTCCCTTGGGGCCACCGCCAGTTTCTTCGAGGGATCGTCCCCAAAGAGTGACTGCTGAGCTTTGTGGAACCTCGCCTCGAGGGAGGCGGGTGTGCTGTGCTCCATGGTGGCCGCTTCTTTTGCCTCGACAAGGGACACCTGGGCCGCCTCGGCCTCCTTGTCAGTGTCAAAACCGGCGGATCTCGGGTAGGGGGTCCCGAACTGTGATTCTAGGCGGATGGTAACAGGAGACAAGGGACACGATGTTTTTACCCAGGTTCGGGCCCTCTCGATGGAGGTAAAACCCTACTCCTGCTTGATTAATATTGATGATATGGGTAATACAAGAGTTGATCTACCACGAGATCGGAGAGGCTAAACCCTAGAAGCTAGCCTATGGTATGATTGTTGTTGTCCTACAGACTAAAACTCTCTGGTTTATATAGACACCGGAGAGGGCTAGGGTTACACAGAGTCGGTTACAATGGGAGGAGATCTTCATATCATATCGCCAATCTTTCCTTCCACGCCAAGGAAAGTCCTATCCGGACACAGGACGAAGTCTTCAATCTTGTATCTTCATAGTCCGGGAGTCCGGCCAAAGGTCATAGTCCGGCCATCCCGACACCCCCTTATTCCGGGATTCTCATCAATACGGGCGTGGGTAACCCAACCGCACCATTAATCGCGACGCTTGGGAGATAAGCGAGTTTTATTAGACTGGTGGGGGTTTGTAGCTCCAGCCGCCCATATAAGGGGATAAGGATCTACCCTTTCCATTTACGCCTTCTTCCTCCTTTGCTTATCCATACCTGCGCACTCGAGCTCCAGCACCCAAGTCTGCAATTCCTACCTCAACCTTCTCCAATCATGTCCAGAGTGGGAGGTAGATGGATGGCCTCCTCCGTCACGGCGGGACAAATCAAAAAGTTGAGGAAGGCCGGATACTTGTCTAACGACATCGCGCACCGGCTTCCAGATGAGGGGCAACTCATCCCCACCCCTAGGCCCCATGAGAGGGTTGTATTTCTCCCCCATTTCCTCCGCGGACTGGGCTTTCCTCTCCACCCGTTCGTCCGAGGGCTCATGTTCTAATACGGCCTAGATTTCCACGATTTGGCCCCGAACTTCATCCTCAACATCTCGGTGTTCATCGTCGTGTGCGAGGCCTTCCTCCGCATCCAGCCTCACTTTGGCCTATGGCAGAAGATCTTCAGCGTCAAGCCGAAGGTCGTGGGCGGCTACCAAGCGGAGTGCGGAGGCGCCATGGTGGGCAAGATAGCCAACCTTACATGGCTCGAGGGCGCCTTCGTAGAGACCATCAAGGGGTGGCAATCGGGGTGGTTCTATATCACCGAGTCACGTGATCCTGAATGGGCAGTGGCCCCCGAATTCTGATCTGGCATCCCCACACGGCTCACATCCTGGAAAGAGACGGGCCTGTTGTGGAGTAATTCAGCAGAAGTGACCGGACTTCAAACCTGCATCAAAGACCTGATCGGCAGAAGGTTAAACTTGTCATCGTAGTCCAGGTCATGCTCTTCCGCCGGATTCTCCCGTCTCAACGACGAGCTTTCAACTTGTGGAAGTTCGACCCAGCCCAGCACCAGACTCTGTCCCGGCTCTTCGACACAAAGCACGAGGATGCCTGGAACGTGCTATTCAAGATCTCCGAGGTCTCCCCTCCCGTCACCGAGGATCGCGGATTCTGCGCCAAGCGCCAAGCCAGCGCGGTGAGCTTAATTTTCCCATTACGGGGTATGTGTTTTCCATATATTTGATTCTATGCGGGATCTAAAACCCCATCCCTTTAACAGGACTGGTAGAAGAAGGCCGGACAGATCAACTGTCCGGCTCCTTTGCCCGAAGACCCAGCAGACACTCGCTTGACGAAGCTGCTGGTTCCGGCACCTCACGTGGTGCCGGAGAAGAAGGCCAAGAAGAAGGTCACGGGGACTCGAAAGAGTTCCCGGCGCCTAGTGGTGTCGGATTCATCGCCTGACAACCCCGAAGCACCCTCCGCCTCTGAGGACGAGGAGGAGGAAGAAGAAGAAGCCTCTCCCCCTCCAGCGGGGGGAGGAAAGAAAAGGAAGGCCGCCCCAACTGGGGGCGGAGGGTCCAAGAAGGGGAGAACCCTCCTGCCGGACTACACCTCCGATGCCGAAGACGGCGGGGAGGAATGGCCACCAGGGTCAAGCCCCTGGCAAAATCATAAGCATTCGGATATCCGAATAACTTATGGCGCTCCTCTATTGCTCGGTATTTTCTAACGCCGAATTTGATCATGCAGTCCGCCCATGGCTCAGCTCGGTGATTCGACGAGTGGCTCCTTGGATTCGTCGGATGTGAATAGTGCTTCACTTCCGACGGCCTCCTCCCCTCTCCCTACGGACGACGCTAAGGTGGAGTCCCGAAAGGGACTAAACCAGGAGGAGGTGGTCCTGGAGGTTCCGCAAGGTGACCTCCTAGACTCCAGGCCCAACGAGGGTAAAGCCCCGGAGGGATCTAAGTCCGGCCCTGGGCCGGACACTGCACCGGAACCATCAACGGTTCCAGAGACCGGTAGGCAGCGCCTTCGCAAGAAGGGCACGCCTACTACGCCGGCGGCTTCCGTCCAACCGGAGGCACCGGACGATTTGCTGGAGGCGCTTAACGGCGCCTCCATCGACGAGGAGCACCGCACTATTATGAGTGCGGTGATTCAAAAGGTTCAGTCCGCCAAGAGCGGGCTGACCGAAGCTTGTACGAGCCTTCTAACAGGCTTTGAGGTAAGTATTCAAAACATATAAAAATGTTACCGCATAGACAGTAGCCCATGATGCTCAGTTTGGTGTTCGGAAAGAAAAGCCGAGCTGAGGATATAAAAAGATATACGCAGGAGTCTAACATAAATATGTCAATATGGGAATGCAGGCTGCGCTGCTGAACTCTACCGCACTGACTGCAGAGGTCAATGCATTGAAGGAGAGCCTCGAGCGGTCCGAGAACGAGCTCAGCCATGCCAAGAAGCAGCTCGAGGACAGGGAGGGTATGTAATAACGCATGTAAATGTATATAGAAATACTTGGTTGCAAATAATGACAGGACCAACGTAAATGTTGCAGGGGCCGGTGACCCTCAAGGAAGCGGTGTCCCAGGACGAAAACAATGCGGCCTTGGAGCACACCGAGCGAGAGAAGCAGGAGGCGCGGTTGGCGGAGGTGCTTCAAGAGCTCCAGGCTCTCGTGGAAAAACACGAGAGTTTGGAGCGTGACTCAAAGACTCGAGAGTCTAAACTCGCCTTGGCTCTTGAGAGTGCCAAAACCGCTAAGGCCGAAGCCCAGAAGGCCCTCCAGAAGATCGAGGCGATGAAGAAAGTAGCGGCAGGTAAGGAATTATTTATGCAACGCAAGAATATAAAAGTAAATTATCTGTTACTTACCCGAATCCAGAGCTCTCCAGGAGCGTTCACCGATCTACCCCGTAGTGTGTCTGATGCTTCCGCGTTCTACCGAGCCGAGGAGAGGAGCTCGACGAAAAAGGTGTTCTGGTCTCAATATGCTGAGGCCGGACATCCGGTGCCCCTAAGCGACCAGCTGAAGCAGCTGGTCGAGCCCCACAAGGTTGCCGAACAGGCCATGAAGGGGCTCATAGTTCGGCTGTGGCCTAGAGAAGCCATGCCTGGGAGTTACTTTGGTCTGGTGCGGCGGCTGGTGGATGCTTGTCCATGGATTGAAGTCATCAAGCGCTCTGTCTGTATTGAAGGTGCCCGTCGGGCCCTTTCCCGTGCTAAAGTGCACTAGGGAAAGCTGGACGCTGAGAAGCTTTTGACGGACGCGCCACTGCCGGGCAAGGAGTATCGCACGCCTGAGATGTATTATAAGGGCGTTCTGAAGGGTGCCCGCCTTATAGCGGGTGAATGCTCCAAAGATGTAATTTTTGAGTAGACTCACATCTGTTATCCTGTACGCTAAAAACTTTGTTCATATGCGTTAAGCAACGCTTGTTAATTTAAAATATTACCTTCTGTGCCGCCGTTTATCAAATCTGAGAGATGCAAGTCGTCGGCTTCTACCCCCATGTCACGAGTGTTGGGGTGTTCGGGATAAACCTGAGCGCTCTTGTTCCCATTCTTGGGTCCATCTAGGGAGGCGCTCAGCACAACGAACCAGGACATCGGACTTATAATGCTTTATCACTCTCACTTAGCCATAGAATTCTATAATTTTAAATTTTGGCGAAGCCCCTAGTATTCGGAAGACCGAGTTCGGGGCGCTATCCACGCCTAGGCCGGATAAGTCCGGCTCCTCGCTCTAAGCGGCATAAGTCTTTAAGGACTTGAAAAACCTCGTGAACAGCGATCGGTCTCTCGCACTATCATGACGGTCAGTTTTAGCTTTCTCTATTGAGGTGTTAACCCAGCTCAACTGGGGCACAATCGCAGTAGTTCTCCCAGCGCTACCTTAGCCAACATTGCGGAACATAAGGTACCAAAACATGGGAGCCGGGCAAACCCAACTATTGACCCAAGACATGATTCGGAGCCGATGCATATAGTGCTATAAGTTCGGGGTGCCGCATTCATGAGAGTGTTCGGTCTTCTCACACCATGTTATGGGGTGCTTAAGCCCCTGTGTATTGGCCCTACCAAAGTGTACAGTTGCATAATTTCATGACTGAACATATTTGTAAAAAAATAGATGAATACAATAATAGATAAGAGCTATGTATTGTTTATTAAAAAAGGGCTGCTATGAAAGCAGAACGATACAAATAGTGCGATAAGCAAGAGATGGGATTATTTGACATGTCCCCCTCCAGGGGCAAGCTGCGGGGCTTCAAGTAAAACAGGTATTTAGCTCGTTATGGAGACCACCTGGACATTTGACGCGGCTTGTTCTCTCCCTGGCTGTTGCATCGTGTGTTCGGCGAGTGTATTGCCGGACAGGCCTTCCGAATAGTTGGGTCCTAAAAGTATATAAAAAAAGAAATGGCAGAATAGGGAGCCCCTAAGTGCAGTTGAGCCGCATTCTGGGCGTGTCGTGGTTGTGGCCCTCCCCTTATGCCCATGGTATTTCCAAACCGTAATTATGTATGCGTGGTACCGATATCGCCATCTGGCGAGGGCTGGGGTTGGGGACGCACTGCTATGCTTGCTCGGAACGTGCCAGCCGGTTTTGTTATAGGTTACTTCGGGCTCGCTTGACGTTGTCCGGACGTTTAACACCCGGATTGGAGAATTGCCTTGAGAGGCATTTATCATATCCGGCGTGACGGTTATTGTCACGTGATGTGGGGTGCCCACGCGATCCATAGATCGATCTTGTTTGCTTTGCCTTATCCTCCAATATGTCTCGCAGGTCTGTTGCGTTTCCCCGAGCTCTGGTATTCTTAGAGCGGCGCCGGGGTGCGGCTTGGATTGAGGGTCGAAGAGCCTCTCTGTCGCGGCCACGGGGTGGCCGATCGGGCGCATCATACGCTGGTGATGTAGGTTTAGTTGCTTCCTCCTCTAGTTGGGGTAGCAGCCTGCGCTTTGGGTAACTCTTGGAGGGTCGTTCGAGTTTATATTCTTCGGCCGCCAGGACTTCAGTCCATCTGTCGGCTAGCAAGTCTTGGTCAGCTCTAAGCTGCTGCTATGTTTTCTTGAGGCTTCTTGCCGTGGCCATAAGCCTACGTTTGAAACGCTCTTGTTCGACAGGATCCTCTGGCACGACGAATTCGTCGTCATCGAGGCTTGCCTCGTCTTCGGAGGGAGGCATATAATTGTTGTCCTCGACCTCTTTGTCTGCCGCTCACTCATGAGGGTTGGCTCCTGCGTCCTCCTGCGCTGAATCCTGCTGGAGGGGGTTGTCTTCGGCACTGTCCGGGGTGTTGATGTCTCCGGTGCCAGATTCGCCGTTCTTGCTTTGGCGGGATTTAGAGCGACGCCGCTGACGTCGGCGCTTGGGTTGCTTCTTGGAGGGGTTGTCCTCCGTTTTTTCATCACCATCCCCTGCTTTGGGGGTGTCCACCATGTATATGCCATATGACGAGGTTGCCTTCCAGTGCCCTATAGGTGCTGGTTCTTGGTCGTCTCCTTCATCGGCGTCCATACCGTCGATGTCTTCGCAGTCAAAGTCGAGCATGTCGGTTAGATTGTCGACAGTGGCTACAAAGTGGGTGGTGGGTGGGTTTCGAATTTCTTTGTCGTCCGCATCCCAACCATGCTGACCATAGTCCGGCTAGGGCTCTCCTGACAAAGAGAGAGACTTTAGTGAATTCAGGATATCGCCAAAGGGCGAGTGCTGAAAGACGTCCGCCGCGGTGAACTCCATGATCGGATACCAATCGGGTTCGATCAGAAGGGGTGCGGAAGATTCGAAGTCCGGAACGGAGTCCGGTACCTTGGAGTCACGGGCCTTGCAAAGGACTAGGCTGGTATTCGGCTCTATCGCCGTAGAGATTGCGGCTCCTGGGGCGGCATCCAACCGACTATCCCCGACTGGCGAAGTCGGCTCCGAGCTAATGGTCGGAGCGGGCACCTGAGCGGCGCTCGGGGCGCTGTCCGGGGGCAGAGCTAGATCATGCCCATCGTGAAGTGCGGCGTGCTCGGCTGTGGCTCGAATCCGTTGAAGATCAAGTCCCCACGGATGTCGGCCGTGTAGTTTAGGCTTCCAAACCTGACCTGATGGCCAGGGGCGTAGCTTTCGATCTGCTCCAGATGGCCAAGCGAATTGGCCGCAGTGCGAAGCCGCCGAATACGAAGATCTGTCCGGGGAGAAAAGTCTCACCCTGGACCGCGTCGTGGTTGATGATCGAAGAAGCCATCGGGCCCAAGGGTGACGACATAGAGGAACTCTCAATGAAAGCAGCAATGTCGGTGTCAAAACCGGCAGATCTTGGGTAGGGGGTCCCGAACTGTGCGTCTAGGCGTATGGTAACAGGAGACGAGGGACACGATGTTTTTACCTAGGTTCGGGCCCTCTCGATGGAGGTAAAACCCTACTCATGCTTGATTAATATTGATGATATGGGTAGTACAAGAGTGGATCTACCATGAGATCAAAGAGGCTAAACCCTAGAAGCTAGCCTATGGTATGATTGTTGTTCGTCCTACGGACTAAAACTCTCTGGTTTATATAGACACCGGAGAGGGCTAGGGTTACACAGAGTCGGTTACAATGGGAGGAGATCTTCATATCATATTGCCAAGCTTGCCTTCCACGCCAAGGAAAGTCCTAACCGGACACGGGACGAAGTCTTCAATCTTGTACGTTCATAGTCCGGGAGTCCGGCCATCCGCACACCCCCTAATCCAGGACTCCCTCAAAGGCCTTAGGCCCGTACCAACCTGAGAAAAAAAGCTTATTCATGTAGTCCCATAAGAGATGATAAAGCACTCATGGAATCACACAATAGTATATATTTTTGTGCACTTCAAATGTATGGTTGAAATCACTCTTGTTTACCAGTGCTGAGATTATATCAAAAGATTATCAAGAACTTCCAGCATAGTTAAAGCACTGGCTGGGATACAGTTCATTGTATTGTCTTGTGTAGTTCCACTAAAATGTATGATTGGCACAACATGATCCCTGTTTTCACAAGTAGGAACAAGGTGAAACCTTCATTAGCTTAGTGAGAAATAGTGGCAGATCTAGCATAGGATCATTGGGGGGGCCAATGTCAAAATATGGGTTTATGAAGAGGCAAAACTCCCTATTTTTCCCAATGTATGCCATCACACAAAAAATCTTCACAGAAGATCCCAGGCTTGGGGGGCCATAGCCCCCCCCCAGCCATACACATAGCTCCGCCAGTGGTGAGAAAGGATAGGAAGACATTAGCATATTACTAAAATAGTAGCATCAAATTCATGATGGACAATACGCAAAACATTGCCTCATTGAACCAATGGCAATAAATTGACATGCAAAACAATAGCACTATTATGTCATGACACTAATAATATTCCATCCCTACTCCACCACATGATTCACCTCCATAGACAAACATACACACGTACTCCCTCCGCCCGAAAATACTTGTCATCAAAATGGACAAAAAAGGATGTATCAAAAACTAAAATACATCTAAATACATCCCCTTTTATTCATTTTGATGACAAATATTTCTGGACGGAGGGAGTACATGATTCAGCATAAGGTCCTACTAAAGATTTGTTTAACTCCGACAGGAAATTAGGCAGCAATAAATTAGTGGTACTTAAGTACTCCTAATTAATTAAGTGAGACAGCAGAAGTGGAAGGGCTCCCTGGAGGATCGTCTCACATGTAAGGTAGTCGTTGCCAAAGCCCTACAATGGCCTCGACTGAGGCCTCTGGCTTCAGCAAGATCGCCTTGGCACTGTTTATTCTTCTTCTTCCTCCTCTTCATGCTCTGTTTCTCTTTCTCCTCACCAGTTGGTGAAACCAAGTACATGATTGGCCTTTAGTTCAGAATTGGTTTTGTCAGTGAGGGAGTACAAGTGTACTAGTAAAAAATAGCATTATTTTCTCATGGCAGTCAGAAAATAGAGATGAACACATGCATTAAATATCACTCTTACCTAAAGGAAGGTTATGACACCAATATGGATGATGAGGATTGGAACACAAATCTCCCTTTGTGCAGTTCCACCGAAATGAACCAACTGTTCCATTCTGACATTCCAGTTAAACAGCACAAAAGTCACTTCTTTTAAGAAGAGTTTTGTGCAGTGCACCAAAAGGTCACAAGCAACCAGGTGAATTGGATATCCCTATTTGCACAAAAAGGTATAGAGGAAACAATTAGAGTCTCAAACAATTACAGGCAAAAACATTTGGCTAAACTTGTCATGGCTTATAATAGTGGCATGGCTTCATTTTTACCAGGGACATTAGATTAAGAACAGCTAAATATTTGGTATAAGGGCATGGGACAGTGGGTGCACTAGCAGTCCAGCACCATATACGTAAACAGGGGCATAAAGTGGTGATTCATAGTTTGTTCCCCCGAGAAACAAACATCCAAGAAACATATCTGGGTTGGTCCCATTTTTGTTCACTCTAGCCACCTACTCCTATGTGTGGATAGCAAATCTAGTCCTGGTCATACCACTGTGTACAACGTTACCCCTATATTTCCCTTTTCAACCAAGATACCGGTTGGATGACTAGTCTGTACTACCTTCATCCCCTTTCCTTCCTGCTTGTACCAAGTCCGATGTACATACTAAATTCCCCCACCCCCACTTTATTTCTTGTTTGAACCAAGTACTCCCTCCGTCCGGAATTACTTGTCATCAAAATGGATGTGTCTAGAACTAAAATACATCTAGATACATCCATTTCAATGACAAGTATTTTCGGACGGAGGGAGTACAAGATTCGACTCCATGAAGTAGCTTTACCTCTAACAATAGAAGAAAAAAATAGTAGGTGATGTTGGACCATCCGATCGAGAGGGGCTGAGAGGTAGAAAATGATGCACATGCAGCGACGTAGCGAGCTGGGGAAGTATAGCTAAGGCGGTTTCGAATGAAGATATACCTGAAGGTCGTCGGGATGTGGATAGGTGGGCGGCGGGAGGCCGGATCCGCCCACAGGCAATGACGAAGGGATCGGGGGACCTCCCACGCCGGCGCTCGGCCAGAGATAATGGTGCGACCGGCAGTGGGTCTCCTCCCTCACTGTCGACGACGGCCTAAACGCTGCCCCTCCTCCCCTTCACCAGCGGAGGGGATACGTCCGGATTTGTAACCAACGGTGAGGATAGAAAGACAGTGTTTTTTGAAGGGAGAAAGACAATGTTACTACCCCTATCTTGTTTAGATCTGGAGAGGATGAGAGTGTGTGAATAGAGCAACCGTAGCAAGCAAGCGCAGACGCTCCGGCCTATATATATGTAGTGTCGTAGTTTTCCTTTTTCACTCCATCAAAACAATCGTTTAAAATTGTGTACTACTACATGCCAGGTCGCGGTTTTTTTTAGTTGTTGATTGTTTTTTGAGATAGCTACCCGCTTGTTCCAAGTGGTGTTACGGTGTGCCAAGTCACACTTTGTATTGTTCAAGTCTGGTATACTACAAGTCCCTCCATTAAATGAACAACCACCCCCTCGTAAAAATTGTGAACAAGCCCATGGCTAAAATTAGCGAAAACGTGGGTTGCCCCAACATGAATTATTATTTATATTTTCTACTCCCTCCATTCCTAAATATAAGTCTTTTTTATTAGCCACACCTAAGACAAGAATTTTTTTATTAGCAGTGAACCCCACATGTCATAGACACAAAAATTGTGGCAAGATTCCCTTAGGCAAGCCAAAGTGTGTCTAACAATTTGAGCAACTCAAGTGAGGCAAGTGTGGCAAGTGTGGGAAAAATAATGTGGCAACATAAGACAAACATAGTCACAATCCAAACAGCCCCGTAATTTTTTGTGACATGCATGAAAATTTGGTTAGTTAAATTATAGTCAAAATTTGGCAAGGTGCATCAAATGAACACATGCAAGTATCAAAGTGAAAATCACGGCATGCATGCATGCGTTGTACTCCCTCCGTTTCCAAATATAAGTCTTTTTAGAGATTGCAACAAGTGACTACATACGAAGCAGAATAAGTCTACATCTGTTTGTTGTAGTCCATTTGAAATGTGTAAAAAGACTTATATTGAGTGCAGTCCTTTAATGTGTCGCGTCAACTCGTACAAGACCGAGAAATTTGATTACTACAACGCCCTCTCCCTCGCGGACAGAGCTCCAGTGCCTTAACTGCACCTGCCTTTAGCTGCATGACAGGAGGGCCAACCACCTGTTGGGCCCACCTGTCAAAGACGCAAAGGCAGGAGCAGTAAGTAGAAGCTTTCGCTACACGCTATCCCTCCCGCACGAGGTGGACGAACATGCAGTAGTGGATTCGATACTGTAGAAGTAGGAGTAACATCATTGTTCGTCTTCTCGAAGAGGCAAAGAGCCAAGCGCAACCCGAACGTGGCAGTTGCGAACGCTCGCATGGTGCGGTGCCTTGGATGAGACAAAATTGCTATTTGAGCCCACTATTGTAGTGCTAGTACTTGCTTCTCCCTCCGTCTAGGTGAGTAAGTCGTTGAATTTGTAGCTAAGCTTCCCTCATTGAATTGTTTAACAATTAAACTCCATCATCCATCGGTTGATACTCATTCTGCATAGGTCCACGCGCTTAGCACCATTTCCTTCTAGGGTCACCAATGTTTATTTGCTAATTAATAGCATTGCATGCAATGAACTAGCCACTGCAAGTCATTAAAAGCATGCACACCTCTCATCTCTTATTGGTTGATATGTCAAGAAACAAGAAACAAGGTAGAAGTTAATGCACCGCGCCTAAGTGTTTTGGGACTTTGGTTTTCGTAAGATGACTTAGACTAGCCACAGTGGGAGTAACTTCAGCAGTAACATCGAGTCCAACTCAGCAAATTTGCTTATGTGGCAATGAGTTAATTAGGAGAGAGGTAGTTATAGTAACTTAGCTAATTACTGTAACATCACATGCCCCAATGCAATATGAGTCTATAACCTAATAAATGAAGCTTTGCATGTTACCACACTTATGTATGCACTATGAAGCAGTAACAAAGTCTAGGGATATGTGTATGTTACTAGTGTATGTTACTCACCATTGTGGCTAGTCTTACACACCTAGACGGAGGGAGTAGTATAGCCCTACAAACCGGAAAGTAGTATTTGCCTTTCTAGAGATTTCAACAAGTGACTAGACTACACCGCATGCAGTACTCCCTCCCTTCTGGTTTATAGGGCTCAAATCTCAAATCTCATGAACCAAGGCATTTTGCGATTGGAGGAATGTATCTCGTACTTTACAAAACTACCCTAATTAAACTCATGCATTAATTATGTAGTTCTCTCATTTTCCTCTCCGCCTTGGTCACGGTGCACAAGTATTGAGCACTCCTATATGACTAGCTGCTCTATCTACATGCGGGACATTTCAAAGCATCCGGGCCCGCGTGCCATCCAGCAAATCACAGCGAGGTACTACAGTCGAGACTCACCCGTCACCCCGATGTGGCCATCATGACCCGTCATATGACAAAACCCACACCTTTACCAGCAGTGGTAAGGTGGCCTCCAAGTTGGACTGGACGAAGCAACCATCATTTGACTGGAACACTCGTTCAAGCCCTTTCTTCCCTTTCTTGAAGAAAAACTCACTCCATGCTACTCACTTCCGCCATTTTTCTTCTGTACCAACGAAGGAAAGGTGGGAGAATCAGTTATGCTGCTATATTTTCATTCCAAGAATCTTCTTTTTGTGAAGCACCGACCGATTCTGACATCCTATTCTTTTCCCGTTTTCATTGCGATTGTGGTTTCCTTTTGATTGCTTTTTGTTTGCCAGTTCATTGATGGATCCTGGAGCACTAGGCAAAGAGTTGCTGGCGGACAACCCACTGGAGACAGCGATCTCCAGGAAGCGAGCACCGATCAATGAGTTGACCATGTTGGCGGGCCAACCCATGGAGATGAAGAACTCCAAGAAACAAGCACTGGTCAAAGAGTTGACGACGTTGGCGGACGAACTCCTCAAAGAAAGTTGGAAGAACATCATGGGCCCCGCCGTCCCTGCCCCAGGAACTCTGATGGCCACCTATGCGAGGCTCAAGGTCGAGTTTGAGGAGATAGTCGCTGTTGAGAAGCAGTATTCCCCTGGCAAGGTGATGGCCCCTATCAAGGACGAGGAGATAGCTCCCGGAGGGATGAGATCCCCCGGTGAGCTGCACAAGGTCAAAAATAATGGCTTATTACCATAGTTGTGGTTTTTGATTATTTGCAATGTGCTTGCTAATATGTTAGGGTTGTGCAGGTGCCGGTGGACGTCCTTGATGATTCCGATGTCGCGGCCCGTCCTGTTAGCATCGCCCCGGAGATCGATTCCGATGCCGCTGTCCATCCTGTGGACATCGCCCCAGAGATTGATTCTGATGTCGCGGTCAGTCCTGTGGACATCACCCCAGAGATCGATTCCAATGTCGTTGTCCGTGTTGTGGTCATTACCCGAGAGATCGATGACAAGAAATAGTTGGTCGCGCTAATCCTTCAGGGTAGTTTGCATTGCCCTATGTTTAATTACCAGAACAATGCGTGTTATCAAACCATCTTAGGGCTAGTGCACTATCTTGTGTGGGCAGTACTTGCTACTTTTTTTTGATAGTGAATCATGCGAACCATGGAAACGGATGTATCCTCGCCGGCTTTTGATGTAATATATGGCATGCTTAGATGTAAGTTTGAACTGTTTATTATATCAGCAGGGCTTGTTTGATGATTCTTGGTGCTAGTAGGCTAGCTACTGTGCGAGATATAGTACTTGCAAAACACTCACCGAAGAGAATCGTTGGGGCTGATGAGCTCGTGGTACGCTTATACTTATCCGTCGTCGATCGACCAATAGCCCTAGCTCCTAAAATTGTAGGCTTAGCGATCGATTAGACAATAGTCGACACGGATACATTCATGCCTCATTTGGTTCATAGGGTAGGAAAATCGTAGCAAAAGTACAGAGACGTACGACACAAAATCATAGCAGTGCAGAGACGTACTCCCTCCGTTCCAAAATAGATGACCTAGGCGGGCTAGTTTGGCCTAGTGGGTTTCAGTGATATGACATGGTACAGTGTCATCCAGTCTTCCCGTGTGGTAGCAGTATTGCTGATACAGCAAGTTTTCTTGAAGAAGTGGAGTTCAACGAAGTCATGATGGTTCCTTCGTCGGAACAACTTACAGTGGGAAAGGTTGGGCCTGCGATACGACCAGGGTAGACCAAGATAATTTGTGCATGGCAGGTGGACCGGGATGGTCGGTGTCCCAAATGTCGGCGAATGAAAGTATTCTTTCCGATATAGAGGACGAGCAACGAGTATTCATTGTTTTTTTTATGAAAGCTATTGTCTCCACTGTTACTCTTGACTTTGCCAATGCCTCTCTCTCCTCCACATAAGCGGGGACTACTTGCTATGCATGCAGCGGGCAGCTGGCGTCTTGAGGGGCCAGGGCGATCAGAGCGGGCTCCCGAAGCGGTCCGGACTCCAGCATGGCCCACCTCACATTATCACCATATATTTCTTGGAGTCCGTGCGCGGCGGGCGGGCGATCTCTTCTCCCTCCCCCGTTTCTCTCATCTCAGCCGATGCCCGTCGAGCGAATAGATTTCGCCTATCGACGGTTTATTCAATTACAGTCCCACATGTCAGTGAAATTGCAAGACAACGTGTGTCTCCTCTGGTGAGTGGCGTGCGAGCCAGACTATCGGGGGTGCGACACGTACGACTCATAAGTGTGCAGCCTTTTCCTATAGAACTTGCGAAGCGTAACATTTTCGCGCGAGCGATCGATAGAAATCCAGAACAAAATGACGAGGGTGGTGCTTTCCCCCTTGTTAGGTCGGCTAGTTCGAGTGATATGACTTGCTCCATTTTTATGTAAGAAAGAGTTTACACTCTTACGTGGGAGGAGTGCGAAACACCTCGGATCTGATTTTGATCGAGGGATAACTGTTCTCTACCAAATAATGGAGGACTGTTAGCGATTATAGCATGATAGTTAGGGCATCTCCAGCGCTGGCCCACAAATTTACACCAGCATCTGTCCGAGGACACTGATGGATGCCATCCGATGCTGCACGCGTACCTTTCGACAACTATATGAACTAACCGGACGAAATTCGTGCAAACAAAGCAAATTTCAAATTAACCGGATGAAATTCATTACATTTCAAAAACTTTTCCTACAAACTGGACGAAATTCATTACATATTTCGCACAAACCGTACTAAAACCTAATCTAAACGATCGCCGGTGCACGACCACCATGTCAGGCCATGAACCCGAGAAAGCCGGCCATTGCCTTTGACTCCTCCTCATCCACCTCGATAACCTCCTCCTTCGGAGCACAAAGTTCTGAAGATTTCCGCCTCCACGTCACCGTCAAGCGGCTAATCGCCCGTCGATGTTTACCCCACCAAGCTTGGCGTCGACTGAGTGGAGTAGCGGTGGCCTTCCTGGGACCAGAGTGGCGGCGACCTACCGTGTACTACTCTTCCTCGCTGCCGGCTGCGCCCGCGCACGCGCGCCGGCTTCGTGGTCGTGGTGGCGGAGGGTGGCCGGGGGGTGCCGGCCATCTCCTTCGTTTGCCCCTGTGACAGTACGTCGAAGAGAGCTTTGGAGCGCACCCGGAGTGGAGCCGCCGATGTCCCTCGTCTACTTCTGCGACAGTACGTCCAAGAGAGCTTCAGAGCGCCAGGAGGCCATGGTTGGAGTGGTGCGGACATAAGGAAGGGCCCGCAGGAGAATAAGTGTGGGTCTTTGGCTATGGCTGGGAGCTGGGGCTCAAGTTAATATAGCGGGCGAATGATAATGAGCCACGATAGACGGATGGACAACTGGCACCGGAGTAGGTTCGTCGGGCGTGAATGCGGACGCTGCTTCAGTGACTTAACTACAGATGCATTGGGTTACTGACAAGTGGGCCCAACGGGCATCTGGCCCGCATGTCAGTGACACACCAATTGCACCTGCAGTTAAGTCCGGTGAATGCGGCATTGACGTTCTGGAGAGACGGTGACCGTTTCAGGCGGGAAGCGCGCGCTAGCGATGGAAGGGGTTTCGGTGTGCGGTGGCACTAAGATCGGTCGCTCACGATAGTACATACTTCGTACCATACTACCATAGTACCCTCTCTAGCTAGGCTATTTTATAGATTGTCGTTGTGATGGACGATATACATGAGCAAGGCGCTCCGAGTATGACCGTTGGTGTTGAGTCAGGTGAATACATGCTCAGCGTTCACGTAGGCCTCCATCAAACGTCTAAATAGTAATGCCAGGCACCGCCGGTGCGTGCAGGTGATGGGCTTGCCGTTTGCATTGTGCCATGAGCAGGACTTTGATTTAGAGGGCGACGTGCATGCATTAGCATGCTTTGACAGCGTGAGCATGAGTGTCTGACGCGAAGTATTTCATTTTCATTTGGCTGACGAGGGTGCGTTGCAGCGACGAGTCCGTGGTTTGATTCCCCACATACGCATAATTTTGGTTTTCACAGTATTTCTTTCTCCATTGACAGGTAGGCATGCGTAGATAAATAAGGAACACGAGCTGATGAGGCGCATGCGGACTGTTTAACTGGTCAACCAGACAAATACGGAGCTATACGCTGAGCCAGTGACCGTGTTATCACCATATCTCGTATACAATGATCAAAGTGAGCTATCAAGACAAGTTCGATGACCGCCAATGCATTTTACTCTGTAATAAATGACCAGGATTGAAGAGGAATCCAAATTTCCTTCATCTTCTATCCTTGAGCTCTTGAGAAACCAATGCACTATATGGTTGTCTGGCCACTCCACCCCAGAGCTCTCACCAAGCGTCGTTCATGCCACCGCGCTGCACACTAACCAGTAAGGCAGCGATGGCATCCCGCCGCGCCGAGTTCCTGGCCGCCCACGACCGCACACAAAATGGTAGGGAAGCGATGGCATCCCGCCGTGCCGAGTTAATCGCCGCTCGCGACCTCACAACTATGTGGGAGGAATTTGAAGATGCGAAGGCCGAATGGGCGGTAGAGCAAGAGGCGGCCAAAGCCGCATAGAGGGAGCGGAAAAGTCAGAAAGCATTCAAGAAAAGAGAGGCCCACCACCGCAAGAAAGAAAAGGACGCACGCGCTGCTGCGGAGAGGTCGGCGGAGATCCAAGCATGATGGGGTGTCGCTGACAAAGCCGTGAAGCAGAACGACAGCGTCTGGCCAGCATGTGAGAAGTAGTAGTACTAGTAGTTAGTGTGTGTGTGTGTCTATGTCTGAGTACGAGCATGTACCAGTACTACTAGTTACTACTGTAGTTTTTAGAGCAAATTACCAGTACATTAGCCTAGACTAAATGGAAAAAATCATATCCTATGCATCAAATGGAATCTCTTTCTCTATAGGAATTGAGATGCATGTCATCTCACTTCCTATGATTTTCATATTCCTATAAAATTCATATCCTATGAACGAAAGCAGGCCTCTATTGGAGTAACTACTGTAGCTAGCAGTACTGCTGGTACAGTAGTTTTCATCAAGAAGCGGAATTCAATGAAGTCATGATGGTTCCTTCGTCCGAGCAACTTCAAAGTGGGAAGTGGGCCTGTGATTTGACGGCTCATTAGTCATTGTTACTATGGTGCAACGACCGGGGTGACTCTCCCTTGGAGTTCTGCGTGCATGGCAAGTGGACCAGGATGGTCGACATCCCACATGTTGGCGAACGAAAGTATTCTTTCCGATATCGAGGAGCAAGGAAACCGTGTGGTATAGTATCACTGCTGATTGGTTCTCAAAAAAATAGTATCACTCTGATTTATAATTATTTTTTATTTCTGATGAATGCTAGCGTTTCAACTCTTACGACGAAGAGTGCCAAACACGGCACGTGCTGGATGCCCCACACGACAGCGAAAAGAGTGGGACATGAACAACGTGGTAGAGCCCAGCGTAAAAGAAAAACAGCGTGGTAGAGCGTCTCCACGTCTTCCACTTCTGGGTCGGAGACCACACATAGTAGTACTTAGTGGTATGAATGATACAAAGTGCGACCTGGAGAGAAAGACACGTCTAGTTGGAAGGTCTCGGGGCATACAAGTAAACAAATATAAAAGTTAATATGTGCCTCCAACTAATATAGTAGTAGTAGAGTACTTAGGCACGTACTCCATAACATCACCGTGCATTGTACGTACAACATTTAGTGGTAGTATGTAGTAAGAGACAAATGCCGCCCAAGAGTTCCCTTCTCGACCTACTTTTGGGTGTTTGGTAGAGTGTATGAAGGGTGCATGAGTCCACACTAGTTTAGCACAAATACACTAGAAGCATGCATGAAGAGAGCATGCATGAAGAGGGGTGTTGAGTTGAGCATGCAAGAAGAGGGAACAACTATGCTGAGACGAGAACGCAACCAAACACACCCTATATGCCACGCATGTTCATACCATTTGTGCCTTTCTACTTCACTTACTGCGCTACATTACTCCGGTTCGTACGTCCACTCCTGTGTACATGTCCATCTCGTAGTTCCAGTCCCACGTGTTCTTCATATAGATGGAACGATCCTTGCATAACACGTGCACCTTGATGCTAGATGTCCCGCATGTTGGCAAAAGGATGAACAAAGCTCACGTAAAAAAATAGAGTGGAAGAACATAGATTCCCGATGACCGAGAAGGAGCAAGGAACCTCGTGTGGTGGAGCGTCTGCACTCATAATATTTAATATTATTCAACGATATAAAATCAACCAATCATCTCCACAGTGGACTGGAAGAGTACGAAACACGGCAGCCCAGTGTAGTTACATCATACTAGTACATGGCTATTTCTTGGCTTCTGTGCGACACCTATCTCTAATAATCCAGCAGCCTGTATTGCTTCTCCCTCCTCGTCTCTATCAAAGTGCGGCGGGCTGGCGTTTTTTCCGTCTATTGAGGTCGGTTAACTCATCACATGTCAGCGACATGCCAAGAGCATTCTAAAAAAAATCATTTCACGTTCCGTTTTCAAAAAGAAAAAAATCCTTTCACGTACGAATTTGACTGTATGCTTTGAGCAACTTGCATGTCCTATACTGCTCCTGTTTGATACTCTAACTTAGCTAGAGGTTAGACTAACTCATGACTAACCCTGTACTAACTGTAGCCAAAGAGGTGTTTGGGTGACAGGGTTAGATTGACAATAAATGCACTTGATGGAGAGAGAGAAGTGATTTTTCAGTGGTCCCAGTGAGAACTATCTCCAGTTAGCACCTCTTGGGTGGGATAGTTTTTTTTGGTGGGTTCGGTGCAACTTGCTCCAATTTAAACCCTCATGCTTGGATACTTTAGGGCTATTTGAGCCCCAACTAGCTCAAACTAACTCTAGCCCATGGATCCAAATAGGGCCTATGGCCAGTCTCGACGCGGAGCAGTCGCGTGCACCGGGAAGCGGCGCTCTCTCAGCCGTCGCGCCACTTCAAAGCCGGCGCCAGTGAGAGGTCGCCTCCGCTCTGGCCTGGCATTAAAGCGGCACTGACGCTCCAGGGCGACGCTGACTGTTTCATGCGGGAAGCGTGCGCTGGCAAGGGAGTATAGGTTTTGAACCGTTTCAGGTGTAGTACTGGTAGTTTGCAAAACTACTCAATTATTGCACTCAGTTTCCTAAGAAATTGTGGTAAAAAACCTTACTCCACAGCCCGCTTCCCTTCTCCTTCCTCTTCCACCGCCCGCGCACGTCCGCGGGAAGCGACCGGTCAACCCTTATATAGGAGTGATAGCACAAAAAGATGCATGCATGACCACTAAAATTTCCATATTAAAGCGCCGCTCCGGCGGGAGTATGTCGTATGTTGTTACCTTCGACCGGGCCATGGCTACCAGGCGACGGTGACCAGAGAAGAGGCGGCGGGAGGGGAATGAATGCAGCTACTGTTTGGGTTTGCCTTCCGTCTTAAATAAATGGGCAGCATCACGTGTACCCGCAGGTGCACAAATTGTAACATACGTGTCTGCTTAAGTGGGCGTCACGTAACTGGTGTGTGTGTGTGAGAGAGATTCTGAGAGACAGAGTGCGTGTGTGCGACTCTACTCTTCGGACATGTACTCAACTTTTGCATCGGGATATAAGTATAATAGTATTTACTTTAGCTAGTGATTTACGTGGCCATGTTAACGTGGTCTGTCAAAAAAATGTCACTTCCTGCTCGTGATTTTTGTTATATAATTACAAGGAAGATTCTCGTGCATTGCACGGAACATCAATATGCATTTTTTACAAAGCACCTGTTGTGATTGACCCATGCAGGAGTAATCCCATGTGTAAAAACTAATGATATCTCGAGAATTTTATCGAAAAACTAGTATCTCGAGAATGTCATCAAAAAAATGAAAAATGAGAGATAAGGCGAGGAGGAGTGGAGCGTGGTGGTGACTGGTGGTCGGAGTGGGTGGAGGCATGGGGATGGACGGCGCCGGCGGGCGGCAGCGGCCACCATGCTAGATTGTTCCAAAGACTTCCTTTTTTAATTGTTGAGCGATGAGGTTATGGGGGATAAGGATGTGGAGAGAGGTGTGGGTATCTTTTGTAAAATTATCATAGTTTGCTTTCTATCCGTCAGATATAGATCATATGGTCTGTATTACAAGATGGCAGGCACACCATCATCGCCAACTTGTTTTTTTATAAGGGTACAGATGATAAGTTCTGACTACTAAAGTAAAGTGGAATTTTTCCATGTTATGCAAGTAAATTAAGGTGATTGTTTATCATACGGGTAAGGTTGGATGAAGGGTGGTAGGAACAAATGCTCCGCCTAGAGCATGTGTGTGTGAGATGGAGTCTTAGTGAGTGTGTGGTGCGTGTGTGTGTGAGAGAGAGAGAGAGAGAGAGAGAGAGAGATGGAGTCTTAGTGTGTGTGTGTGTGTGAGAGAGAGAGAGAGATGGAGTCTTAGTGTGTGTGTGTGTGTGAGAGAGAGAGAGAGAGATGGAGTCTTAGTGTGTGGGGGTGGGGGTGTGCGTGCGTGCGTGCGTGTGTCTGTGTGTGAGAGAGAGAGAGAGATGGAGTCTTAATGTGTGTGTGTGTGGGGTGTGTGTGTGTGTGTGTCGCGGGGTCCCCTATGGCGGATGTAATTTAAGTGTGCATGGCTTCATCATAGAGAGGTTATGTGTATGGCAGAGGCCACCAATGATGGGGTGCGAGAGAGAAAATGTCTGTAGAGAGGGAACAGACGGTGTGTGCGTGTGAGAGGAGTCGACATCGAGAGAACGTGTTTGTTCGAGAGACACCAAGGAAGAATACTATATATCGATGGTGCATGTAGGCGGGAATTAAACAAAGGGATGGTATTATTGGTTTCGGGGATATAGGGGAAGAGTGAGAGGAGGGGGGTAGAAGGAGATTGTTAAGTATGAGTGTGTGTTTTACCCATCCAGGCGGAAGTTTTGTGCACACAAGAGGAGAACGATTCGATGTGGCATTAGGATTGAAGGTAATTAACTACATATGGAGGCATAGAGACCTTGAACGTGCATGTGTGAGAGGTATACATGTATACGTGGGATGTGTGTGTGCGCGCGCGCATGATCGAGACAAAAGAAAGAATACATAAGTCATAAGATCAACAACATGGGAGAGACGGATCGGTATGATAACATGCGTGCATGTGAGCATGCAGGGAAGAAGGCCCGACAATTGAGCATGTGTTTTTGTCTTTAAGAGATAGTGGCGTGGGCTGGAGCATGCATCTATGGCGAGCAGAGGGAGTGAGACACAACGATTGTGCAAAAGAGATCAACCTATAAATGCATATGTATGGAGAGACATATATAGTGTGGGTGATAGGAAGCAAGACTCCGTGCGAGAAAAAAATGTTGTCCGAGAAACTACAGATAGATACAGAGATGGAGATGCTAGATAGAGGGACATCCGCTAATTTCTGTGTTGGAGATGACCGCCGGGTGGTTCAGACGATGAAGTTATATATGTGTGTGAGAGGGAACTTGACTACACGTAGAGAGAAACATATGCAGTGTGCGTGATAGGAATCAAGAGTGAGGGCGAGAAAGAAGGTTGATGGAGAAACAGATAAATAGAAAGATAAAGATGCTAGCTAGTGTGTGTTAGAGATAGGAGTCGAGTGGATCAGAAGGCTGACATATGTGTGTGGGTGTGAGAGAGATAGAGAGAGGGTGCATGTTAGTCACATACAAACAGATAGCAGAGAGAAATGAGATCCCGAGAGACGGAGTTTTGTGTCTGCGAGAGAGAAAGATATTTCACAACGAGAGTGATAGCTAGAGAGACATATGAGGGAACGCAAGATATCTCTAGGGAGAGAGAGTGTGTGAGCGACATACAAGAGATCAATGGAGAAATATGAGACCCTGGGAGACAGAGTTTGTGTTTGTGTGTGATAAAGAGATATTTAAGAGGAAGAGTCATAGGTTCTCATATCTAAGTAGCGAAAGACATCTCTGTATGAGGGGTGTGTGAGTGGCACACATGGGGATAGTACAGAGAAATGAGACCCCGGGAGACAAATTTTTGTGTTTGTGTGAGAGAAAGAGATTCCACATGGAGAATCATATTTAGAGACACATAGCAGGGAGCGAGATATACTTAGAGAGAGATAGAGTGATGAAGGTCTAGGGAGAGAGTACTGTTAGTGTGTTATGAAGATAAAAGATCATTGTTGACATACAGGTAGCATGAGAGATACCTGAGAGACGATGAACGCGTATAGGTCCAGAGAGATAGTCCTATATAAGCATGAGTGATAGCTATATGAGATGAATATCTGGATTAAAGGGGATTCAAATATTTAAACTGGAGATCACGGCATCGATAATATCATAACGCAAATTGGTGAATCAAACATGCATATTCATTTGAATTTGGGCACAAGTGTAATGTTATATAGTTTATCAATATTGGTGATCCTTAGATTATTTAATTACAAACAATGCATGGTTTATATGCAATTAATGTCTAAACGGGATTACACTATATGTTGCGTGTGTGAAACACATTATACATGTTTGAGAAGTAAAAAAACCCGCATGAAACACACATTAATCGGAGACAGTTAGCGAGGAATGCATACATTGGATTTCAACATAAAGTGGTTTCAAACATTTGAAAATCCAAATTGATGGATACAACCTTATGAATCTGAGATCATGCCATTTGTAAACCATATTTATGTATAAATGGTGTTGTGCTTTTGAAAGTATATATAAAAAAATGATGTATATAGAATGTAATTCCAATTGAAAATGGATCCCGCCCAAAAAAAATTAGAATACAAACAGGATTCGAATTGAGTTGGCACGGTAAACGTGCACTCTGCAAAATTTGAACGAAGCGGGGAAAGTCACAGTAACCGCCCGAAACCAAAATCTGCGAGATGGAAATTACTACTGCCTATCCCTGCCACGCAAAGCCTATCTGCTAGATTTCTATAGGTTTCGATAGGGGTAGGTTTGTAATTTCACGCAAACGTGATGTAATCGCCTCTCACCCGGATTCATACACGGTGGGCGCCAAAACACAATGTGTCCTCGGCCAAAATAGACTCCCTCCCTGATTCATATTCATACACGGTGGGCGCCAAAAACAAAGTCTCGTCGGCAAATATTCGGTGTATGCGAGATTACCGTCTTATCCCCAACCGACTAATATTGCTGTGATGTAGTGGGAAATTTGAAACGGGGGCTAAGTTTGTAAATTTCCTCGCATTTGAGACAAGCGCGCCCTGAATACATGGTTCCCCCCTTCCTCTCTACCTCCCTTTTCCCCATTCGTACTCCATGGGCGCCAAAACACCCTCTCCACCCCAGCCTCCTCCGTCCGTCGACGTCCGCCACCCCATCCACCGCCGTCCTCCTCTACCATGCCGGAGCTGATACCCCGATGTCGCCGTCCATTACAAGAGATCGACCTCTCGCATCCACGGCTTCGGACCGGGATCCTTGCATCCCGTCCTCTTGCTTCACCCCCGCCATCGTCCACCCTGCCGGCGCCGCTCCTATGACCGTCTTGTCCACCGCGCCCCGCCGCCACCGTCTACCCTCCTAGATCAGCTTCCACGCCGCCGACAGCCATCGCTACCATAGCACCGTCAAATTCTCAACAGATGCATACACGGCGCAGCACTAGAGGCGGTACTCTTTCGTATCTGCTCAACTTATTTATCATAGCAAGAAAATAGATCACCATTGCTTTACTCTGATTTCTTGTCTTGGTTGCGAAGTTTCCATGTCCGGTTTGCAACTTCAGATCCGCCATGGCACGCTCAACACTACACTAGTTAAATCACAGTAGACTAAATTTCAAAATTGGGTCAGTCGATTTTACAGAACTCGCCGGAGTTGGCCGGTGCGAAAGAAGGGGCTCGGGTGGTTGTGGTGTTGGAGAACGTTGCAGAAAATTAAAATTTTTCCTATGGTTTCACCAAGATCCATAGATGAGTTCATCTAGCAACGAGTCATGGGAGAGTGATTGCATCTACATACCACTTGTAGATCGCGTGCGGAAGCGTTCAATGGAACGGGGTTGATGGAGTCGTACTCGCCGTGATTCAGATCACCGATGACCTAGTGCCGAACAGACAGCACCTCCGCGTTCAACACACGTACGGAGCAGATGACATCTCCTCCTTCTTGATCCAGCAAGGGGGAAGGAGAGGTTGATGAAGATCCAGAAGCACGACGGTGTGGTGGTGGATGCAGCAGAACTCCGGCAGGGCTTCGCTAAGCAACTACGGGAGGAGGAGGAGGTGTTGCAGGGAGGAGGGAGGCGCTAGGGCTTATTGGTACGGCTGCCCCTCCCTCCCCTCCCTTTACATAGGGGCAAGGGAGAGGGGGGGCGCAGCCTTGCCCCTTCCTCCAAGGAAGGGGTGCGGCCAAGAGGGGGGGAGGAGTCCATCCTCCCCAAGGCACCTCGGAGGTGCCTTCCCCCCTTAGGACTCTCCCCTCTCCAAGTCTTCTTGGCGCATGGGCCTGTTGGGGCTGGTGCCCTTGGCCCACATAGGCCAAGGCGCACCCCCTACAGCCCATGTGGCCCCCCGGGGCAGGTGGACCCCCCCAGTGGACCCCCGGACCCCTTTCGGCACTCCCGGTACAATACCGATAAAGTGCGAAACTTTTCCGGCGACCAAAATAAGACTTCCTATACATAAATCTTTACCTCCGGACCATTCCGGAACTCCTCATGATGTCCGTGATCTCATCCGGGATTCCGAACAACATTCGGTATGCTGCATACTCATATTCATACAACCCTAGCGTCACCGAACCTTAAGTGTGTAGACCCTACGGGTTCGGGAGACACGTAGACATGACCGAGACGGCTCTCGGGAAATAACCAACAGCGGGATCTGGATACCCATGTTGGCTCCCACATGCTCCTCGATGATGTCATCGGATGAAACATGATGTCGAGGATTCGATCAAACCCCGTATACAATTCCCTTTGTGAATCGGTACGTTACATGCCCAAGACTCGATCGTCGGTATCCCAATACCTTGTTCAGTCTTGTTACCGGCAAGTCACTTTACTCGTACCGTAATGCATGATCCCGTGACCAAACACTTGGTCACTTTGAGCTCATTATGATGATGCATTACCGAGTGGGCCCAGAGATACCTCTCCGTCATACGGAGTGACAAATCCCAGTCTCGATCCGTGTCAACCCAACAGACACTTTCGGAGATACCTGTAGTGCACCTTTATAGTCACCCAGTTACGTTGTGACGTTTGGTACACCCAAAGCACTCTTACGGTATCCGGGAGTTACACGATCTCATGGTCTAAGGAAGAGATACTTGACATTGAAAAAGCTCTAGCAAAACGAACTACACGATCTTGTGCTATGCTTAAGATTGGGTCTTGTCCATCACATCATTCTCCTAATGATGTGATCCCGTTGTCAATGACATCTAATGTCCATAGTCAGGAAACCATGACTATCTGTTGACCAACGAGCTAGTCAACTAGAGGCTCACTAGGGACATGCTATGGTCTATGTATTCACACGTGTATTACGATTTCCGGATAATACAATTATAGCATGAATAAAAGACAATTATCATGAACAAGGAAATATAATAATAATGCTTTTATTATTGCCTCTAGGGCATATTTCCAACAGTCTCCCACTTGCACTACAGTCAATAATCTAGTTACATTGTGATGAATCGAACACCCATAGAGTTCTGGTGTTGATCATGTTTTGCTCGCGAGAGAGCTTTAGTCAACGGATCTGCGATATTCAGATCCGTATGTACTTTGCAAATATCTATGTCTCCATCTTGAACATTTTCACGGATGGAGTTGAAACGATGCTTGATGTGCCTGGTCTTCTTGTGAAACCTGGGCTCCTTGGGAAGGGCAATAGCTCCAGTGTTGTCACAGAAGAGTTTGATCAGCCCCGACGCATTGGGTATGACTCCTAGGTCGGTGATGAACTCCTTCACCCAAATTGCTTCATGCGCTGCCTCCGAGGCTGCCATGTACTCCACTTCACATGTAGATCCCGCCACGACGCTCTGCTTGCAGCTGCACCAGCTTACTGCTCCACCATTCAACATATACATGTATCCGGTTTGTGACTTAGAGTCATCCAGATCTGTGTCGAAGCTAGCATCGACGTAACCCTTTACGACGAGCTCTTCGTCACCTCCATAAACGAGAAACATGTCCTTTGTCCTTTTCAGGTACTTCAGGATATTCTTGACCGCTGTCCAGTGTTCCTTGCCGGGATTACTTTGGTACCTTCCTACCGAACTTACGGCAAGGTTTACATCAGGTCTGGTACACAGCATGGCATACATAATAGATCCTATGGCTGAGGCATAGGGGATGACGCTCATCTCTTCTTTATCTTTTGCCGTGGTCGGGCATTGAGCCGAGCTCAATTTCACACCTTGCAATACAGGCAAGAACCCCTTCTTGGACTGATCCATTTTGAACTTCTTCAAAATCTTATCAAGGTATGTGCTTTGTGAAAGACCTATGAGGCGTCTCGATCTATCTCTATACATCTTGATGCCTAATATATAAGCAGCTTCTCCAAGGTCCTTCATTGAAAAACACTTATTCAAGTAGGCCATAATGCTGTCCAAGAATTCTATATCATTTCCCATCAAAAGTATGTCATCTACATATAATATGAGAAATGCTACAGAGCTCCCACTCACTTTCTTGTAAACGCAGGCTTCTCCATAAGTCTGCGTAAACCCAAACGCTTTGATCATCTCATCAAAGCGAATGTTCCAACTCCGAGATGCTTGCACCAGCCCATAAATGGATCGCTGGAGCTTGCATACTTTGTTAGTGTTCTTAGGATCAACAAAACCTTCCGGCTGAATCATATACAGCTCTTCCTTAAGATACCCGTTAAGGAACACCGTTTTGACGTCCATCTGCCATATCTCATAATCATAGTATGCGGCAATTGCTAATATGATTCGGACGGACTTAAGCTTCGCTACGGGAGAGAAAGTCTCATCGTAGTCAATCCCTTGAACTTGCCGATAACCCTTAGCGACAAGTCGAGCTTTATAGATGGTAATATTACCATCCGCGTCCGTCTTCTTCTTAAAGATCCATTTGTTTTCTATCGCTCGCCGATCATCGGGCAAGTCAGTCAAAGTCCATACTTTGTTTTCATACATGGATTCTATCTCGGACTTCATGGCTTCTAGCCATTTGTTGGAATCTGGGCCCGCCATCGCTTCTTCATAGTTCGAAGGTTCACCGTTGTCTAACAACATGATTTCCAGGACAGGGTTGCCATACCACTCTGGTGCGGAACGTGTCCTTGTGGACCTACGAAGTTCAGTAGCAACTTGATCCGAAGTACCTTGATCATCATCATTATTTTCCTCTTCAGTTGGTGTAGGCATCACAGGAACATTTTCCTGAGCTGCACTACCATCCTGTTCAAGAGGTAGTACTTCATCGAGTTCTACTTTCCTCCCACTTACTTCTTTCGGGAGAAACTCCTTTTCCAGAAAGGATCAGTTCTTGGCAACAAAGATCTTGCCCTCGGATCTTAAGTAGAAGGTATACCCAATGGTTTCCTTCGGGTATCCTATGAAGACGCATTTTTCTGACTTGGGTTCGAGCTTTTCAGGTTGAAGTTTCTTGACATAAGCATCGCATCCCCAAACTTTTAGAAACAACAGCTTAGGTTTCTTCCCAAACCATAATTCATATGGTGTCGTCTCAATGGATTTTGACGGTGCCCTATTTAAAGTGAATGTAGCTGTCTCTAGAGCGTATCCCCAAAATGATAGCGGTAAATCGGTAAGAGACATCATAGATCGCAACATATCTAATAGAGTGCAATTACGATGTTCGGACACACCGTTTCGCTGAGGTGTTCCAGGCGGCGTGAGTTGTGAAATGATTCCACATTTCCTTAAGTGTGTACCAAATTCGTGACTTAAATATTCTCCTCCATGATCCGATCGTAAGAATTTTATCTTTCGGTCATGTTGATTCTCTACTTCATTCTGAAATTCCTTGAACTTTTCAAAGGTCTCAGACTTGTGTTTCATCAAGTAGACATACCCATATCTACTCAAGTCATCTGCGAGAGTGAGAACATAACGATATCCTCCGCGAGCCTCAACACTCATTGGACCGCACACATCGGTATGTATGATTTCCAACAAGTTGGTTGCTTGCTCCATTGTTCCAGAGAACGGAGTCTTGGTCATTTTGCCCATGGGGCATGGTTCGCATGTGTCAAATGATTCATAATCGAGAGACTCTAAAAGTCCATCAGCATGGAGCTTCTTCATGCGCTTGACACCAATGTGACCAAGGCGGCAGTGCCACAAGTATGTGGGACTATCGTTATCAACTTTACATCTTTTGGTAATCACGCTATGAATATGTGTAACACTACGTTCGAGATTCATTAAGAATAAACCATTGTACATCGGGGCATGACCATAAAACATATCTCTCATATAAATAGAACAACCATTATTCTCGGATTTAAATGAGTAGCCATCTCGTATTAAACGAGATCCAGATACAATGTTCATGCTCAAACTTGGCACTAAATAACAATTATTGAGGTTCAAAACTAATCCCGTAGGTAAATGTAGAGGTAGCATGCCGACGGTGATCACATCGACCCTGGAACCATTCCCGACGCGCATCGTCACCTCGTCCTTCGCCAGTCTCCGCTTATTCCGTAGCTCCTGCTGTGAGTTACAAAAATGAGCAACGGCACCGGTATCAAATACCCAGGAGTTACTACGAGTACTGGTAAGGTACACATCAATTACATGTATATCAAATATACCTTTAGTGTTGCCGGCCTTCTTATCCGCTAAGTATTTGGGGCAGTTCCACTTCCAGTGACCCTTCCCCTTGCAATAAAAGCACTCAGTCTTAGGCTTGGGTCCATTCTTTGACTTCTTCCCGGCAACTGGCTTACCGGGCGCGGCAACCTCCTTGCCGTCCTTCTTGAAGTTCTTCTTACCCTTGCCCTTCTTGAACTTAGTGGTCTTATTGACCATCAACACTTGATGTTCTTTCTTGATTTCAACCTCTGCTGACTTCAGCATAGAAAATACTTCAGGAATGGTCTTTACCATCCCCTGCATATTGTAGTTCATCATAAAGCTCTTGTAGCTTGGTGGGAGCGACTGAAGGATTCTGTCAATGACCGCCTCATCAGGGAGGTTAATATTCAGCTGGGTCATACGGTTGTGCAACCCAGACATCTTGAGTATGTGCTCACTAACAGAACTATTTTCCTTCATCTTACAACTATAGAACTTGTCGGATATGTCATATCTCTCGACCCGGGCGTGAGCTTGAAAAACTAGTTTCAGCTCCTCGAACATCTCATATGCTCCTTTGATCTTCATCTTCGGGGCTCCATGATCATCTTGTCACCGGCATGACACCATGATCTCCATAATCATGATCTCCATCATCGTGTCTTCATGAAGTTGTCACGCCAACAACTACTTCTACTTCTATGACTAACGCATTTAGTAATAAAGTAAAGTAGTTTACATGGTGTTCTTCAATGACACGCAGGTCATACAAAAAATAAAAACAACTCCTATGGCTCATGCCGGTTGTCATACACATCGACATGCAAGTCGTGATTCCTATTACAAGAACATGATCTCATACATCACAATATATCATTCATCATTCATCACAACTTCTGGCCATATCACATGACAATTGCTGCAAAAGCAAGTTAGACGTCCTCTAATTGTTGTTGCATCTTTTATGTGGCTGCAATTGGGTTCTAGCAAGAACGTTTTCTTACCTACGAATAACCACAACGTGATTTTGTCAACTTCTATTTACCCTTCATAAGGACCCTTTTCATCGAATCCGCTCCAACTAAAGTGGGAGAGACAGACACCCGCCAGCCACCTTATGCAACTAGTGCATGTTAGTCGGTGGAACCGGTCTCACGTAAGCGTACGTGTAAGGTTGGTCCGGGCCGCTTCATCCCACAATACCGCTGAAGCAAGATAAGACTAGTAGCGGCAAGCAAGTTGACAAGATCTATGCCCACAACAAAATTGTGTTCTACTCGTGCAATAGAGAACTACGCATAGACCTAGCTCATGATGCCACTGTTGGAGAACGTTGTAGAAAATTAAAAAAATTCCTACGGTTTCACCAAGATCCATCTATGAGTTCATCTAGCAACGAGTCATGGGAGAGTGATTGCATCTACATACCACTTGTAGATCGCGTGCGGAAGCGTTCAATGGAACGGGGTTGATGGAGTCGTACTCGCCGTGATTCAGATCACCGATGACCTAGTGCCGAACGGACAGCACCTCCGCGTTCAACACACGTACGGAGCGGATGACGTCTCCTCCTTCTTGATACAGCAAGGGGGAAGGAGAGGTTGATGAAGATCCAGCAGCACGACGCTGTGGTGGTGGATGCAGTAGAACTCCGGCAGGGCTTCGCTAAGCAACTACGGGAGGAGGAGGAGGTGTTGCAGGGAGGAGGGAGGCGCCAGGGCTTATTGGTACGGCTGCCCCTCCCTCCCCTCCCTTTATATAGGGGCAAGGGAGAGGGGGGGCACAGCCTTTCCCCTTCCTCCAAGGAAGGGGTGCAGCCAAGAGGGGGGGAGGAGTCCATCCTCCCCAAGGCACCTCGGAGGTGCCTTCCCCCCTTAGGACTCTCCCCTCTCCAAGTCTTCTTGGAGCATGGGCCTGTTGGGGCTGGTGCCCTTGGCCCACATAGGCCAAGGCGCACCCCCTACAGCCCATGTGGCCCCCCGGGGCAGGTGGACCCCCCCGGTGGACCCCCGGACCCCTTTCGGCACTCCCGGAACAATACCGATAAAGTGCGAAACTTTTCCGGCGACCAAAATAAGACTTCCTATACATAAATCTTTACCTCCAGACCATTCCGGAACTCCTCATGATGTCCGGGATCTCATCCGGGACTCCGAACAACATTCGGTATGCTGCATACTCATATTCATACAACCCTAGCGTCACCGAACCTTAAGTGTGTAGACCCTACGGGTTCGGGAGACACGTAGACATGACCGAGACGGCTCTCGGGAAATAACCAACAGCGGGATCTGGATACCCATGTTGGCTCCCACATGCTCCTCGATGATGTCATCGGATGAAACACGATGTCGAGGATTCGATCAAACCCCGTATACAATTCCCTTTGTGAATCGGTACGTTACATGCCCAAGACTCGATCGTCGGTATCCCAATACCTTGTTCAGTCTTGTTACCGGCAAGTCACTTTACTCGTACCGTAATGCATGATCCCGTGACCAAACACTTGGTCACTTTGAGCTCATTATGATGATGCATTACCAAGTGGGCCCAGAGATACCTCTCCGTCATACGGAGTGACAAATCCCGGTCTCGATCCGTGTCAACCCAACAGACACTTTCGGAGATACCTGTAGTGCACCTTTATAGTCACCCAGTTACGTTGTGACGTTTGGTACACCCAAAGCACTCTTACGGTATCCGGGAGTTACACGATCTCATGGTCTAAGGAAGAGATACTTGACATTGAAAAAGCTCTAGCAAAACGAACTACACGATCTTGTGCTATGCTTAAGATTGGGTCTTGTCCATCACATCATTCTCCTAATGATGTGATCCCGTTGTCAATGACATCTAATGTCCATAGTCAGGAAACCATGACTATCTGTTGACCAACGAGCTAGTCAACTAGAGGCTCACTAGGGACATGCTATGGTCTATGTATTCACACGTGTATTACGATTTCCGGATAATACAATTATAGCATGAATAAAAGACAATTATCATGAACAAGGAAATATAATAATAATGCTTTTATTATTGCCTCTAGGGCATATTACCAACATGTGGGGCCTCGCCGAACGAAGAAAACTCGACGCAGGTGGGGGTGGGGGTGGCGGAGGAACACAGGCGGTGGGGGCCGGTGGTCCGGCCGGCGGCCCATGCGGTGTTCTATATGGGAAGAATCAGAGCGGAGGAAGAAGAAGGGTTAGGAGACATAGGATCTTCATCCAATCTCCTAAAATGGTCGAGAGACAACTGGGAGTTGCGTTCTTAATGCGCTCTGGTTCATCATGTGTGGGCACTACATGACCAACATTTTATTATCCAAAATTTGCTTGCTCTTCTTTACCATGTTCCTCTTTTGTTCTTCTTTAATATGCACTCTCTCCGTTCCAAAATACAAGTCTTTGTATAGATTCCACCATGGACTACATATGTAGCAAAATGAGTGAATCTACACTCTAAAATGTATTTGGATACATCTGTATCTGATCCATAGTGGAAATCTCTACCAAGACCTATATTTTGGAACGGAGGGAGTATGATAGTAGTACAGTATGTTCCTTGTACTGAAGATGATCAGGGACATTTGCAGTGTAGAGGTCTATAGGCTCGATTGTGATGGACACTTTGAGCCTCTTTGATTCGTAGGATTTTGTAAACATAGGAATAGGATTTGTAGTGACATGCCCACTTGAATCCTATAAGAATAGCAAGGAAATGCGGGGAGCTGTGTCGCCTTTGAGAGTTACACTGATATTAACAATACCGCACCTTCAGTTGAAGAGAACTGGTATCCGAAGCCTTTCTAGCCGTACCGGCAGTACTAGCACATATATTCCAGCAAGTTCCACTTTGCTGGTTTTACTCTGATGCTTACGGTTTTCCCCGTTATATCTACACTATGATTTGTGTAGTTGCTTTGTGTCGCACTAGCAGCAGTCCACTCTTGAAGCTAAACACTGCAATGACTTACAAAATTGGCACCAAGGCATTGAGTGCCATTATGGATGCAATGAAACTCATATGCTCCCCACCTGTTGATTCTTGTTTAGAATATCATCCTAATGACTATTCTAACCTCGAGGAGTCAAAGGCAGATGGCCTGTCCTGTTCACCCATCAAGGTGCATGTTCTAATTTGACAAGGTTTTATTGATTGCGCGTATCTTGCATATGTTGTCTTGCATTTCTTCTACTTTGTTGCATCGCCATCTGCTTAGTTTACTCATCATATAACTCGAGATGCCATGCCCATCCATTATCAATACATATTCCATCTGTCATCATACCATGTTTTTTCACTCAAATGTTGTTCTTGTGCATCAGACATCAAAAAGGAAGAGGGTGACTGCCGAACCTGAAGGAGCACCAGCAAAGTCCTTGAAAAACGTGGTGGTGCCGGAGAAATCAGATAGCACCCCACTTATATTGGCTATACAACCAGTGACACAAAATGTAGGACCGACTCCAGTAGACTCTACCCATACTTCACTGGCCACACCACTAGCCCCACCACACAGTACCTGCACTCCAGCAAAAGGTATACCGATTTCATTTGCCATATCACCAGCCGTACCACAGAAAAATCCCACTCCAGCAAAAAGTACAACAAGTCCACCGGCCGAAGACCTATTCCAACTGCAGAGACGGCCAATTCCTGTAGATTGGAACCCCATTCCATTTATTCCCAGTTTAAAAGACAATACTTTCAATGTTGTTAGGGACTACGTGCATATATTCCCATCATGGGAAGATTATAGTGAAGACAAACACCATTTTCACATATTCCTGTCCAACTTACGTGTAAGTGCTATTATTCATGGTTATTATTTTCCTGTTTTCTGCTGATTGAACACATCAATGATTTACATTACATTGTTGTAACTAGGCGAGGGTCAATCTGGATAGTCATGACGAGCAAAGCTTGCTTGTGATTTTCAAGGAAGCATTGTAGCAGTATCGGTGTTACCTGAGGAAATCACACTTTGATGGCAAGTCTGTAAACGAATTTCCGGTGAAGTCTCCTGTGCTAAATTTAGAAGACATTGAATGGAAAAACCTTGTTATGCACTGGTCTCGCTCCCAGGATGAGGTACTGTCTATGAAATCACATGACAATTTGAACTTCCACTTTTCCGCTTGTGCCTTACGGATCTTTTTTGCAGGAAATCTGCTCGAAGAAGAATTCCGGTTTGAAAAGAACGACAGGATATCGCAAATATGATACCCGCTGCTTTGCTCTTGTTAGTACCTGTTGTCCTGTATCACTGTACTTGCATACATACATGGTTCATTATGTGACAGCAGTATGCATGATAGCTTGCTTATCAATTGTTCGCTCCAAATTATATGATCTGTATTAATGGTTACATTAGTGTAGAATATATCCAATGCCAATGAATTTTTTTAGCTCTGCATTGTTCTTGTAAGTACATGTTGTCCTTTATCAATGTACTTATATTGACAGGTAGTTGTTCATGTACCATCACTCTGCAACTTATTTTCCTTTGCCCTCCATTTTCTACACATCGGATCTATATTTACACTTACCATAAGGTTGGTACTGAAGAAGTTTAGTTGTGCATTGCTCTTGGCTGTGCCTTTTGCCTGTATCGCTGCACATACATTTATAGATACTTGGTTATGTAGCATCACTCTTCATATTATCTTAAATATTCTCCATTTTTTGTATATTATCACATCTATATTTACTCTTAACAAAATGTAGAATAAAGGCAATGCTTATGAAGAAGATTCTATGGTAAACTTCTTCAATTGCCCTCCCCCCCCCATCAACATGGACAAGGGCTTTATAGAGCCTGTCTTCACCAGTAATGTAAGTTTGTCCTTCTCAAGCCGTCAAACTTTGTTGTGTATATTTGGTTAGGCATGACTGCAATAGCTGTTTATTTTTGGTGTTTGCATCAAATTGCATGTTTAAAGTTTATTATGTAGTTCATAAACAAAAGTTTGTCCTTCTTAATTTAAGTTTTCAGTTGTACAACCAAGTTCCTTCTTCATACCATGTAAATTAAACTATATAGAGCAAGTGATCCTCTTTTGCACTGCATGTATGCTTCGGTTCTTCATCCGTAATCCAGTAGTGTGGTGAACCTACCCACTATAGCACAATGTCATATTCTGCAATGTCTTAACTATGAACAATGTCATATCATTCTACTATTATTTAAACCGTCTATTTATTTTCCATTCTGAAATGGGATAAATTGACAGCACACTAACCATTGATACTTATGAGTTCTTGATCTATAATCCAGTGGTGTCGTGAAGCTGCCAACTCCTTCACAATGTCATTTCCTGCCATGTCTTGACCTGAACAATACCATATTGTGTTAATGCAATTTTAAACTGTGTCACTTTATTCGTCAGTAAGAAATGTGATGAATTGTCAGGACTGATACTTTTATGTGCAAAACCTGTCATCTGTCTGCTTGTTTATCTTTCAGAGTGAGGAAGATATAAGTGTTGAACAAGCGCAGTCTCATCATCTTGCCCAGCTGCTTGCGCTACAGCTCCCCAGCAGGGCTAACCTTTCTTGAACTCTATTGAAGTGCTGTCGGTTTTGTATATTATTTTGTCGGCGTGTTTATTTGCACTGGTGGCGATCTTTGATGCCCAGTGTATGTAATCTGCTGTCTGCTTGTGCTTTATTATCTTAGTGGCGAACTTTGATGCCTAGTGGATGTAATATGCCATAATTTCTTTATTGTATAGTCTAGGTTTTTTCTTATTCACGATGCTGCAGTTATTTTACTGTATATGTATATTGTCTTTGCAGTAAACCGGCCAAACCGTAAAATTACGGTACATAATCGGGCCGTCATGCAATCATGATGTATGATCCGCATCATGGGCCCCATCATCTTGGTCTGTTAAACGGCAAACTGGCCCACTAGTAGATAAGGGCCTTTCATAGGCTGAGTAACCCTCGGCCCTCTTTTTGCAAGAAAACTCAATGGGCTTTTAAGAGGCTGAGAAGTAGGTTGGGCCTGAAACGTGCCGAACAGCTCACTGGCCGGCAGCAGCCCCAAATGGACCCGGGCCCATGATTGTGCGAATCAAATCACGGGCTTTTAACAGGCCAAAATTGTCTCGTTTCTTGTTTGGCCCAATAGATATCGGCTGCGAGCAGGCCGGATGCAAACCGGGCCGTAGTTAGGCCCAACTATATGACGGGCTTTTAACAGGCCGAAATTAATATAGGGCTAAAATGTTAGACCGGCCCTTAACAGGCCGAAACTAATATCAGGCCGAATTAATAAATGGGCCTTTAGCAAGTAGGCCCAAAAGCATAGCGTCTAGTTGACTTGTCGAATCTGATATGGGTCGTAATTTATCCCAAAGCCTCTTAAAGGGCCGGACCTGATCTGGGCCGTAATTTGGCCCAGAACGTGGTAGGCTTTTAACAGGCCGGATCTCATATGGGCCATTATTAGGCCCGGAACGTGGTAGGCCATTAATGGACCGGATCAAATATGGGCCAGCATTTGGCCCGAAACATGGCAGCCACTTAATGGGTCGGCCTACTTGGGTCCTCAAAATCTTGTGGGCCTACAGCTGGGCCGGTCCATTAATGTTGGCGAAATCTTGTGGGCCTTTAGCAGGGCCGGCCCATTATGATAGGCAAGAATCTTGTGGGCCTTTACCTGGGCCGGCCCATTATGGCACACAAAAATCTTGTGGGCCTTTACCTGGGTCGGCCTACTGTGGCCCACAAAATCTTGTGGGCCTTTAGCTGGGCCAGCCCATTATGGTCCGTAAAATCTCGTGGGCCTTTAGCTGGGCCGGCCCATTATGGTCCACAAAATCTTGTGGGCCTTTAGTTGGGTCGGCCCATTTAAACTTGATGGGTCGGTCCATGTGTCAACATATCATAGGCGCATCCCGCCCATTGGATGAGTGACACCTGTGCCAACGCGGACCTGACACGTGTCTCCTCCAGCCAATGATGATTTTACACGTGGAAAATCCCCATTGGTCGGGGCTGTTAATGAGTTATCAGATCCAAAACCCGACCCGATAGCTTAACAGTGTTCCGTTATGGTGGATGCCACGTGTCGGTCACCCTTGACGAAAGCACTTCTGTGACGCGCGATTTATCATCATGGAAGTGGACACTTTCGTGATGATAATTTTGGTAATGTCATGAAACACTTCTACGACAGCACAGGTATGACTATCTTGATTCTGTCATAAAATCGTCATGGATGTACATGCATGACAAAAAACGCGACCTACTGTGACAAACATGTACCATCATGGAAGTGTACTTTTTTGTAGTGGGGGCTCCAGAGGCAGCAGGAGCGCCATGGCCCAGCTGCGCGCCAGGCGGGACAGAAGACGTTCTTGGCACCAAGGCAGGAGAAACCACAGCAGCAGGAAGGACTGGGGGCTCCGAAGGTCGGGCGACCTCAGCAGCCACAGCAAGGATGGGCACCGACGGGGTCAGCCCCGCTAAAGACGCCGGCACCTCCCGAGGAGGGGCTTCCTCGCCCTGAAAAGACAAAATCACTGCTGGGGCTGCAGGGGCCGCGGTGCTCTCCTTCGCCAGGGCTGTGGCGGCCACCTTGACATGCCTGATCACGGCAACCCCAGTGCCCTCCTTCTTCTTCGACGACGACTGTTGCCTAACGACGGACAAAGACGTTAAGCATCGCATCAGGAATCAATAACAAGGTCAAGGGAAAACACTCACTGGTCAGAGAAGACATAGTTCCTCTTCAGGCCCAACAACAGGGGCTTCGCCGCGACAGTCGGAGCTGCGCTCTTGGGAGCAGGAGAGCACGCGGTCAGCACCACTCGGGACGCTGCCGGCGAAGGCGGAGTACTGCCCGAGGGGATCAGTGCGGTCATACCCTTCTTCACGGTCGATCGCTTGGGTTACTTCGAGGAGGCCGCCCCGGATCTCGTGGTGACCCCGGAGGGGCAAGCCAGCTCCACCACCGGAGTCGCATCATCGTCATCATCGTTAGGGAAGTTGCGGAGGATCTCCCTCTGTCTCGGGCAGAAGATTCCCCCTCGCCCTCCTCCTCGGTTGCCTTGGAGGAATGGTCGCCGGAGGATAGTTTCACCAAGGAGGCGGGCGACGGGGGAAGCCCCGTCAGCACGGGCCCGAACTCATCGAAGACTGGCACGGCGGCGGCAACCTCCTCCCCATTGGCTCGGTGGTACAACGGGAGCCATTCCTCCAGAGGACCGCTCGGATCCTTTCCAGTCAAGTAAAGCGACACCTTGCTCAACTCTTCCTCAGGAAGGGCGTCCTGGCGCAGGCGGATCTTGTCATCGGCGCCCCCAAGCTTCCTGGAGTGGCGCTAGTTGCTGCATCAGGGCGGGAGTGATCCTGGAGCGGCACTAGTCGCTGCAACAGGAACTCTTTAACGATCATGGCCCCCGTCAGCTTCTCATTCTTCAGGTCGTCCTCCATCTTCTTCATCAACGGCTTCAGGGAAGGGTCAATAATCTTCTCAGAATGCCACCCCTTCTTGGAGGAGGGGAGCTCGGTCGGCAGCTCCAGCAGGTCTGGTGAGCACTTGGCGTCCATTAGGACCCACCTCTTCGGGGCATCCTCCACCTTCTTCCCGACGCGGGAGATCGCGTTGCCGCCCCGAGCCGCAACAAAGCCGACGCACCCTGTGGGTCGGTCGCCGGTCATGCGGAGGAAGAAGAAGTGGCAGAGCATGGCGATGGAGGGCATCAGCCCTACGAACACCTCGCATTAGAAGGCGAAGATGGACAGGAGGAGGATGGAATTGGGATGGATGTGGAGCGCATGAAGGCCGTAATGATGGAGAACGGCATAGAAGAAGCGGGAGAATGGGGGCACCAGCCCCGAATAGACGTTGTGCAGGAAGAAAGGATAGAAGGTACTGTCCGCGGGTTCCGGCATGGCGGCGGCAACCCGGAGCGAAGTATCCCCACATTTGTGTTCCTTGCTCGCCCTCAGGAGATGTGTGGTCTGGAGCTTCTCCTCGGTGACGGAGGGTGCGGTCAGCACTAGCTAGTACCATGCGAGGCCGGCAGCCGGGGCTAGCGCCTTGGTCTTCTCAGCAGCCATTGGGCAGAAGATTGGAGGGGAGAATCGGCAAATCTAGTGAGTTCTTCGGTGTTGGGAGAAGGGGATCTCGAGCAAGACGAAGGGAAGGCAATGAAAGCACGTCAGTAGATGGCAACCCTTTTTTCAGATGGAAACAGTTGCCAAAGCAGCATGGGGAAGTGGAGACGCCCACATCCCATCAATCGCCATGCGTCATCAAGGCCGCAGGCGCTTAGGGCATGTGGCGCTCCGCACTTGCCCTTTAGCTTCGCTTGGAAGCCAAGTCGGAGCGCGCCTTCGGCCCCGAGGCTACTGTCGGCGTTCTAGATATGGGGGTATCCAGACTTGCCTGCCTGCAGCCCACCACGTGGCTCTATCAACAGCCTGGTACGGCCCAGCTTCAGCATCAATGACTCAAGACCCTCGCGAGGGGCCAAGCCTCGCGAGGCGAACGATACAAAGACCCTCGAGGGAATTGGCCTCCTCTGGCTGGCTCCCGAGGGGCGGAGAGTTCTATGCAGGGTGCACCTCACTAGGCTCAGCTGACGTGAGCCATGACGACCAAGGCCAGGCGGGCGCCAGCTGGCGCAGAGCGCCAGTTTCCTCTTCTATGCAACGGAGGCAAGCCATAGGCGCGGAGTCTCGAGGAATCAGCCATAGGTTTCCATTCTGGTGCAACAAGACCAAGACCGCTAGACGGCAGGATGGAGGTCATCACTGAGCCCACCGCAGCGTCACGACCAGGGGCTTTTCGTAGGTAAAGACCACTTTAGTTAGGATAAGTTCTACTACTTGTTCCTTTTCAAATCCGGCCGTTGTGGGATCCCTTCCCGCCAACATTTGGGAAGAGGACCAAGGACACTATAAATAGGACTTAGCCACCACCATAGGGGGGCATCTGATTCTGATCGGGATCCACTCTCACCCAACCACCTCACCAGCTCTCTCGAGCTCAAGAACACCTCACCTCCTGAGGCCAGTTCATCCACTGTACTAGTTCATCCTCAGCCCTTCGAGGTAATCCACCAAAACGCTGGAGTAGGGTATTACACCGCAAGGTGGCCCATACCAGGATAAGCTGATGTGTCTCTTTGTCTCTTCGAGCCCGACGCGCTAGGCTTTGGAGGATCACGAGTAGGCAGGCTGTGTAGGTTGAGATATCCGCACGCACCCCAGAGTTTGAACCTTTCAAGGGTTTGCAGAACCCGTAATCCGACAACACTGGAGGTCAGGCCTTTGGTTTTCACCCTGGAAGTCAACACTCGGCACTTGAGAAGCGCCACCAAACTTGAATTCCTCCAGTGCTACCTCCCCCACTTGCCAAGGCTGCTACTGTAAATCATCGAACACCAGGCTCACAGTTGCCAAGTCCAAATTGGATCACCGGCCCCCGTGAAGCAAAATCTTCAGCCTCTGAGGTCTCCGCCAACACTGGTACTCCAATCTCAGATACCATGACCTTCTCCACCGCAGTATAGACCATGGAAATCGAGATGCCGACATGTCCCATGGTTTCGACAACCAGTGGAGCTTCGCGCCGCACCGTCATGAAGCCATGCAGGCGGATAAGTATGCGCACGACCGGATTCCATCCTATCCAGATATCCAGGAGCTTCATAAGCCAAAGCGAGAAGATTTCTGGCATAAGATCTAGAACACATCTGATGGCCAGATCGAAGAGAAACAGACACGTTGAACATTGCCCTGATGCGAGAAGAATGCTAGGACCACCACCATTAATATGAAGACTCGCAAGCCCCCACACCGTGAGTCACGACCTAGCATGAACGGCAGAAGAGGAGACGGCAGCCCAGCTAGCAACTGCATGTCGTCCTCGGCGTGGCCAAGGCCACAACCTGCTTACCCCGCAGCACAAGCCTTGACTGGATTCCCATGGCCCAGATCGGATCTATAGCCTAGATCGAGACCCGGCGATCCAGCTCGCACGCCGAAGACGGCCGCTGCGGCGGCGCACCACCTCCCCCTCGACGCCACTCCGCCTGGATCCTCAGGCACCGGCCCAGACGGCAGCGCCGCCCCATGCCCTGAAACAGCGCCCCACCTCCTCCCGTGTGACGCTCCCGAGGAAACACCTCCCCTGCCCACCATCTTCGACGGGATGGGCGCCACCACCACCGCCGGCGTCGGCAGCCGCGACGGCAGGGGACGCATATCGTAGGGGACCCTAGAGAGATCAGTGGGGATGGCCTCCGGAGCCGCCCGGGAGGGGAGCGACCCGGGAGGGGTGGAAAGAAGCAGAGATGGGTATAGATTCAGACCCTGACCAGACCGGGCGTCTCAAGCCAATCCCCAAGAGAGTTAAATGTACACAAACAAAAGGCATGTTATTTATTATTTCCTTTTACCGTACTAATTTCCTATTTTTAAATATATTTACACAGTACCTATGCATGCAGGAGGATCACTCTAGCTGATGGTCAGCGCATTGTCCGTGATAAAAAACTAACCATTTCCCTATGTTATACCACGTTTAAGCATGCCGACTAACATGAATTGCCCTTTAAATCAATACTCCCTCCGTTTCATATTACTCGTCGCTGATTTAGTACAAAGTAGCTAATTTTAAACAAATTATGCAGGACCTAGCTAGGTGGGGCGTCCGCCCTGGATCTCCGGCGGCGGAGCAGGGTAACCCTCCTGTCTATCTTACATGACTTTATCGTCGGCGCTCATCCCAGGAAATATCAGTTCTGGAATCAGCCAGTATGCGTCTAAGGCCATGTTTCGTTCATAAATCCTATGACTTTTTTTAATCTCAACTAAATAGTCACTAGTCCCTAACAAGTCCTGAGACTAATGATGGACTAAAATACCATGTTACAACTAAAAGTCTCAAAAAGACTTTCCTTCAGTTGTCTTCTTTCATAAGTCCCAAATACCCATTTTAAGTTCTCATAAATCCCTTTTGTTTGGTTTAGATGATACTAAAAAGAACTTTTTTAAATCCCTACATCAATAAATCCATGTAAACAAACACTCCCTAACTTCTCTTCTTGCGATTAAACTGCATGTCGTACGTGTGCCCGGCCTGCACGGCGACGAACGATCGTAGTGCTTGGTTCAAAATTAACCGCGTTGTTGTAAATGGCTCAGGTATACGCTCAAACACGTACACAGCTGTGGCAGCACTGTCCCATAGGGTACTACGGTATGCAGTGGGCCTCCGATTGATCCTAGCTAGCAATCAGATCATTAATACATACACACAGAGACAGATAACATATGTTTCGCAGACATGTGCACGTACTAACACGTACTGTGGGCAACCCCAGTGCTAGTTACAGATTTGCTAAAACACATCTGCGCCCTAAGTATTGCATATTTACATCCTATACTATTGATTTTACGTGAAGATTCGTGGAGACAATTTTTTTTCTCTTTGTAGTTTAACTGAGTCACTTAGATGTGCAATAACTAGGATACATCTAAATGTGCAAATAATTTCTATGCGCACGGCGCACTTCCGTTCAATGAACTGGATTGCCATTACAGTGATGCCAACGTTGGCAAGCAACCCGGAAGACCCAGCAGTTCCATCACCCTGTCTATGAAACAAATCGGGTGAGCAGGTCCTCAGAACCGAGCAGTGGCATGCCAGACGTCGGGAGACATCCGTGCGTAAGTTCGGTCCCGAGCCCGGCCGTGCCTGTCTAACCAGACGTCCTAGCCATCGAGACTGGCCTGACCGTGTCCCCTTGATCTATAGATGGACCATGTAGGGGCTCAGTTCGCTTCTATCCATAGCCGTGCGTCGTAGGGGTCGAGATATTCAACAAGGTCTTTGCCGTGATGGCGCATCACTGTTTAAGCACGTATATTTTCCCTTGTTGACCTGTCGCGCCCTCTAGGGGTTCGATCCTTTCATCTAAAAAAAAGTAAATATAGTACGAGAAGGTTAATGACTATATCATGAGAAGCATGATAACTTTAGCATGGAGCAGTATCGCAATTTAACACAGAAATTACTTGTGTATGTTTCACAAACTTTTTTCCTTGGATGGAAGTTACCATGGTGTTTAAACGTCAAATATTAGGTTTGTGATGCTTAATTTATCATAAATTTACATGGAAGTCACCGGAGGAGTTATCTTTCAACGCTTTTTTCTCAAAGTCAAAGTTACCATGGTGGTTGGACGTAAGTTATGAGGTCCACGGTGCATAAATGACCATGCCATTTACACAGAAGTTACCGAGACATGTTTCAAGAACTTTTTTCTCATGGGTAAAAAGTTATCATTGTGTTGTATGCAACTTATCGGGTGTCCGATGTGTAAGTTACCATATAATTTACACAGAAGTTACCGAGGTATGATGAGAAGTTATCAGTTTGTTTATATGCAAGTTATCAGGCCTGCGGTGCGTAAAATACCATTTTATCTACACGTAAATTACCGGGGTACATTTCAAGAACTTTTTGTCCCCGGATAAAAAAGTTACCAGTTTGTTTGTATGTACGTTATCGGGCCTACAATGCATAAAATTGCAACGATATTAACACATAAAGTTATTGGCGGATGTTTCAACAATTTTTTCTTCCCCGGTTGAAAGTTAACATGGAGTTTGTACGTAATTTATCTTGCATGTGGTGTAAATTATCATATTATTTGCACAAAAGTTATGAGTCGATATTTCTACAACTTTTGTTGTCCATGGTGAAAATTTATCAATGTATTTGTACGACTTATCAGGTCAGCGGTACGTAAGTTATCATCCTATTTACATAGAAGTTATCGGGGTATATTTGAACAACTTTTTCCTCTCGGATGGTCAAGTAGTGGTATTTTATTTGATCTTCACACGAGCCAAGTAGTGGGTGAGTTGGCTAGTGTGTTGAGCTCTCAATATTTTTTGCGAGAGAAATTTCCAATCTATTTATCAATCATGGCAGTACAGAGAACACAAGAGGTAATAAAAATTACAACTAGGTCTATGGACCACCTAGCGACGACTACAAATACTGGAGCGAGCCGAAGGCGCACCGCCGTCATCAGCCCTCCATCACCGGAGCCGGGCAAACCTTGTTGTAGTAGACAGTCGGGAAGTCGTCGTGCTAAGGCCCCAAAGGACCAACACACCGGAGCAGCAACCATCGCCGATGAAGAGAGTTGTAGATTGGAAAGATCAAACCTGGAACCACACGAACGAAAACAAACAAAAACTGGATCCAAAGAGATCCACCGAAGACCAGCACCGACCGAATCCCATGAGATCCGACGGAGACACACCTCCACACATCCTCCGACAATGCTATTCGCACCATCGGGACGGAGATAGGACATGGGAGACATTATTACTACGGAGGAACATCGCCGCCGCCAAACAGCCCCAATCAAGACGTTCAACCTAGCAAAAATAAGAACGGGGTCCCTCCCGCCAGCGGGGGGCCGAGATCCTCCGCACCTCCATAGGCCAAAGGCCATCGGAGGTGGGGCGGATCTGCGGCGGCGCCGACGGGAGGAGGAAGGAACTTGAAGACTTGAAGGTGTTTGTCACTTGACGATATCTCAACTTGGCGCCGACTATTGTCGGATTGCCCTACCACGTTGAGCTCTCAATATTGAAGTCTTGAATTCAATTCCTTGCTTTAGCACAATTTTTTAGGCTATAAAACTACAACTATGAAAACTGCTAGCGTCAAGGAGAAAAATCATGATTAATGCTCACCTGCCCCATGTCTGTCAATGTTGGACTGTCGTGCCATGTGGCCCCAATTTGCCTGAGTTAACGATGGACTGTCGTGTCATGTGGCCCTAATTTGCCGAGGTAGCTTACAGGAGCTCTTGGCAACGGTGTCACGGATCGAGTCTTTTTTACTTTTGCGACCTTATTTGTTATGAATCTCGGCTAAGTGGGAGTCTCTGCTGAGCTTCTCCATGGAGTGTTGTTGAACTCGAAAAACTTAGAAGAATTCGATATCAATTGATTTTCCAGTAATGGAAAAGTCCAGCCAAGTCTCTTTTGCTGAGTACTGCCGATTGCACCGAGTTTTTTTTCTTTCTTTTTTTTTGCGAAAGGATTTCACCGAGTTGTTATTGTGCATTAGAGTACCGTTCTTGGGTGTCCTTGGGCAGCCATGACTTGTGATGGACGTCGATATTACTCCCCGGGCAGTTCCATATATGGACGGACCACATTTACAACTCGACCGCCGTAGATGGAGGGGTCAACACCGGCCAGTCGGGTACGCGGTAGATTTTATGGCCGAGGAGGACAACTGTCCCGAGGATTTTGTGGGGTACACTGACGAGGTTACAAATGACTGACTCCCATCACAATTGGTCCTACGTGCATGCATCAATCTCTGCACACGCACGCCTAACGCTCACCGTCTACTATACTGGAGCTCCAAGCGTATGCGGATCACCGACGGGCAAGCGCTGGGGGAGGAGGTGGCCGGCGTGCTGCGGCAGGCGGTGAGCCTGGCGGCGCGGTGGGGGCACGCGCAGGTGACCCCGCTCCACATCGCCCGCTCTATTCTCTCGGCGCCGGCGAGCATCCTCCGCGGCGCCTGTGTCAGGTCCCAGTCCCACCCTATGCAGCACAACGCGCTCGACCTCTGCCTAGACCTCGCGCTCGGCAGCCTCGCCGTGACCACCGCGGTCCACAACAGTGTCGACCCGGCGGCGTCGAACGCGTGCGTGGCCGCGCTGAAGCGGGCGCAGGCGCACCAGCCCAGGGGCAGGAGCGCGGCCAAGGTCGAGCTCGAGAAGCTCGTCGTCTCCATCCTCGACGACCCGAGAGTCGACCGCGTCATGCGCGCGGCCGGCTTCTCGAGCTCCCAGGTCAGGGCCATCGTCGAGAGCGCTGTCACTTCGTCGAAGAGATCAAGATCAAGTACGGCAGGTTGCGACGTCCTCGCGACATGTCCAGCTCCGGTTTCGGACATGATTAGGGCTGGACAAGACAGAAGGTATTGCTTGTTTCACATAATGGCGTCCAGTGTTTATCTGCCTGACCTCTTCTTTTTGTTGGATGAGTTTCCTCTCTGCTTACAGTACCTACCTAGATAGCTACAGCATGGTGCCCAGTGACGGTGCCAGGAGTCAGACCTAGTAATGCCAAGGCTATAACACTTATGCATATATGTAGATAAACTATAGTTAATCGAAAGCCTAGTAGTGCGGCTAACCCAATTTTTATGATGTCACTTAACATCGCAAACAGTGAGTAACATACTGATTGTGCCGGCTGGTGACGCCAAATGTTTCTTTTAGCTACTTAGTGATGCTTGACCAGAAGGTATGAAAATATTGCTTTTTCATAAATTATAAAAATAAAAATAAGCAGACATTCAGGTATTGCATATACATACATACATACATACATACATACATACATACATACATGTGGGCTTGACCCCTGCCTTCGACGCATGCATCGTTGCACGGAAAGTAGCTAAGTAGTACTAGACTTTCTCTAGTTAAAAAGGAGCTAAAACAGGTAAAATGGCTGAGCTGAAACAGGGCAAGCCATAAAGTAACTTAGGCACAAAGTCACTTAGACATTTGACATCGGCTCGTGCGTACTCAAGTCGGTTTTGTAGCGGAAATCCCTTTTGGTGACCGAGCTCCAATGAGGCCTCCAAATTCAGAATTCAAATTTCATGAAAACTCATATTTTTACATTTCCAAAAATTCTGAAAAAAATCACAGATATATATGAAGGCATAACACACACGTGTGTAAATTTTCAGGGCAAAATACGTTGAAATGAGGGCTGTGCAAAAAAGACAAATCTGAGGCTGTTTAACACATGATACTATTCATTCTCTCAGGCCATGAATTTGTCTTTTTTGTACAGGTCACAATTCAAGGTATTTCATCATGAATTTTTACACACATGTAGGTTACATCCTTACATATACGCATATTTTTTTTCAGAATTTTTTGAAACATAAAAAATTGAATTTGAATTTTTCAAAAATAAAGGGCTCCATGGAGCTCGGCCTCCAAAACGCCATTCTCGTTTTGTAGGTGCTATATAAGGGAACTACTCCTCCCGTTGTAAATTACTCCATCCAGTGCAAAGCAGTGAACCAGTACTACACCACTCTCTCAAGTGTGTCCGTGAGCTAGCTTTAGTACAAGCCAGAAGTACTAGTGCAGTTTAGCTACTAGTTGGAATATACTAGTGACACTCCAGTTCATCTAGGATGTGCATGTATTGTAGCTTGCGCTAGCTGTAGTCTAGATCGCCATTCCTCTACTTCGTCAGATCCTCGATAGCTTACTGGTCGGTAGTTTGGGCTAATAATTGACGTCAGAGCCTCATTCCAGTGGCCATGTCAGGCGATGGAAAGAAGCGCTCCACCTCCGGTGGTTCCAAGATGCTGCCAGAGCAGCAGCTGCGGACGGCGGTGGACGGTTCCAAGGCGCTGCCTGAGCAGCAGCCACGGACCATGGGCCCAGTGGTGGCGCCAAGAGTCAGACTAAGTAATGCCAAATCCATAATACTTATGCATATAGATAAACTATAGTTAATCACAAGCCTATTAATGCGGCTAGCCCAAATTTTATGATGTCGCGTGACGTCGCACACTGGTAGTGCCGGACGGTGATGCCAAATGTTTTTTTAGCCAATTAGTCTGACGATGATGATGATGATGGTAATGATGATGGTAATGATGATGATATTAATAGCATTATTTTCACTTTTCGTTTATAAGTATATTCCTATATTGTTGAAAACTTCAATTGCACACACTTTGTATAAAATCGGCGATATACCTAGCCGTAAACCATTAGGAGGGCTGGGTCATTAGGATTAACATCTTTAGACCCAAAAAAGTAGTATTATTTCTTTTGATTTTCTTGAGGCTGAATTGGGCTAGAACATGGACTTGAGGCCTCCTAAACCACCTCTTAAAAAATCATGCATATATGAACTAAGATACTTACTCCATTCTAAAATATAGTGCACATAGTTTATTTTTTAAACTCAAGCTTTATCAAGTTCAGTTTTATAAGAAACCAATGTCCATGCTCCGCCTCTCCCACGTGACACATTTCGATTCACATGTCTCTGCCTTTTCATCTGCCTCCATTGCATGCCAAGAAAATGAGTAACATGGATGTCAACCATTTCATTTGCATGCAAAGAAAAACTTGCATTCAAAAGAACCACATCACCTTACTAAAAGCTGATTTTTTTATATAAAATATTTCGTAGCTTGAACTATTTTTCTGGTTGATAATTGGTTTTTACTATCAACATCATATCAGCTAGGGCTACCAAACAAGATCAAAGTAACTTGGGTATGTTCTTAATATTTTGTTTGCCCTCTTTTGTTACCACATAATAACACGTGAGTTACCGTTCTATTTAGTCTACAAGATACAGTTGCGATTTCTTAAACTATTGACTGGTAACTTACATTTTAACAAACGAAATTGGACTCTTTTGTTTGGGCATAAAAGTACTCCAATCTCCAGGCTATATGTTACAAGTTATGACGTAGTAGTAACTTCGGTACCAGTAAGGTGGCATCATTGGTGGTCCTAACTAGAAATTATCAGAACATACACATAGAGTCCACACCAAATAAGTATCGTTAGGCCGTGCTTCATGGTGTGTACTAAGAGTGCCGCATAGGCAAAAAAGTGATGTGGCAAAGCAATTAAAGAGGAGTGAGAGAGCATTACGGTGACCCCTAGGAAGAATGGTGCTAAGCGCGTGGACCTATTTAAAATGACTACCAACCAATGCATGAAGGAGTTTAATTGTTAAACGATTCCATGAGGGAAGCTTAACTACAAAAGCTAAGGACCCACGCATCGAGGAGACTAGTTGCTAAGATTTTTAATGCACTTAGCATCTCATCTACGCATCCATGCATTGGAAAAGGCCTATATACGCCATGAAATACAATATGTTTTTACATGTATTTATTGGTAATTATTGATGATGATTTTTTTTCCTCTATGAACTTGCCATGTAAGTAAAGTATGTCATTTGGCAACAAAATTGGCCACCAAATTTTCCAGTGTATGTGCATGCTTCACTATGTTGATATTTCCAAGAAATTTGCTTAAAGTAAACATCTAGACATGTACGCTAATAATATTCCCGGTGTTTCTATTGCAGTGAGTGCCAAGCTAGCAATGCAAAAACAGGAGCAGGAGGGCGACCGACCATCTTTGGCGCATCGACGGCGAGCATTCCTCCGTGGCTCCGCCGCTACAAAGATACAACTTGCGTCAGGTCAACATACTGCGGCGCCAGTCTTCAGGCAGACGTACGTATAACACATCTTGTATGTGATTTCACTCGTGAAGTGGTGAACCGATTAGTTAATTGCCCGGCCGTGAGTGTCTGACTCATGCATGCAGGCTGCTTGCCGCCGGCCGAAGTTCACGGAGCTCACCGCGACAAATCTCAATATCCTCTGCAACGCGCTCCAGCTGCGCGTTCCGCGTCACGGGAACATCATCCCCGGCATATCGTGCACGGTGCTCCGGTGCAGATCCGGCGTGACGAGGACTATTCCTAGCTCGTTGTCCTCGACGAAAGCGACCTGCCTGCTCTTCCTAGGAGGGGACTATGGCGGCAAGGTGGCAGTCGCTCAGGAGCTCGCGAGGCTCGTGTTTGGCTCATACGCCGAGTTCACCACGGTCCAGCTTCAGGGTAGCCCTAACATTCGCACACACAACGGCAAGCTCGCCCTCAAGAGGCAGAGATCACCGGACAATGACGGCGACCTCGAAGAGAGGCTGTTTGAAGCGGTCGTGGAGAACCCTCACCGCGTTATATTGATGGACGGCGTCCACCTCCAGGATCGCGATTTGGAGATGCACATCATGGGGGGAGGAATGGTGAGGGGATGCAACGGTGATGTGGTCAGCCTGGAGGATGCCATCATAGTGCTGAGCGCCTCTGACGTCTTGGACTCGAGGAGGTACGTGGCTTCACCTTCCTCTCCACGGGCGAAACGACGGTTTGGTGGACAGAACCGTGAGAAAGGTGATGACGGCACGGAGATGAAGCGTCGTCATGGCTGTGATTTGAATGTTTGTGCAGTGGTTGAGGAAGAGGAGGAAGATAGTTTGGCTGATGACGAGGGGATCCAGAATGTCGTGGATGGTGTTTTCCTTTTCAATTAGCAGAGATTTTTCTTGTTCATACCATTATAGGTATTTCGAACGATTTTGAACTGTTAGATTCCGCATTCAGAATTTGTTTTGTGTTTTATTAGAATTATTAAGCAGAACTGTTTTTCGCTCCCGTTGTCATTTCAGAAAACCATTTTATGAGAAGAACTAGAAAGTTTATTTTGGCTGAATGTTGGTCGGAAATAACTTTATACTTCCCCCGTAACTGAATATAAGACACTATCCTACTGTTAAAAATGTCTTATATTAAGTAACAAAGGTAGTGAGAATTTGCAAGATATAATAAAAAATACATATTTTCCTTGAAGAGCTGAAAATTTACTAACCTGGGAGAGAGAGGGAGAGGGATGGGCGAATTGTCGCTTCTAAATCTCGCTTCATTGAATCTCCTGCTCCAAGTAATAATTTCCAGGCGACAAGACACAGTAGAACTGTGCACGGGATTCGTTTTGGGATAGAGAACAGCTATCCGCAGGCACGCACATTTACGAACATGCAGACTCACCTGGCCATGTACGAACATCAGTGCATAGAACATTGAATGTCTCTGTGTGCTCCAACTGTTTCGTGCATGCAACCATAGCACGCTATGGTACTATTTATTTGGCTGCACATGTGCACCTGCCATTTATTTAGTACTATTCTCTCCGTCTCCTAATATAAGAGCATTTTTAACACCTTACAGCCAGTAAAGTGTCAAAAATATTAGTGTAGTGGTAAAAATGTTTTTTAGTCTTAAAAACATTTTTATATTATGGCACGGAGGGAGTATATTTTCCGGAATTTTTTCTTCTTCTTCATTGACTGTAATACATGTTGGAAACTAGCTAAACTTAGAATTTGTAACCGTGCATGTTTAAAGCTACATACAACCAACTTCTGCAAGTGTCGCATGCATGCACCATAGCAGGCAACCATTAATCCACCACAAACACTCTAGCATTGTTGCATGTATACAGCTTAAAGTAGGCACCACCTAGAGTTGAAGAGCTTCTGCTGGTCTCAGAATTTAGCAGACAAAAGTATCAAGATGGTTGCTCGATGAGAAATGAATAGTGGATCCTGGTGTAGTGCCTCTCAAGGTCGAAAATTCAACTCATGCCTTGCACTTTATTTAATCCCTGATACAGCTACACAACATGGTATGAGATACCACTTGGAATAAGTGGTTAGCTATCTCAAAAACAATCACACAACATGGTACGAGATTGCACCCCAATACTGATCTATGATTTCAAAACAATTAACCGATTGTGTTGCCTATATGGCCATCACAGTTGCATGTGCACATGTGCGACCAAAATCTTAATTGTCTCTTAATTAATTATTCAAAATGTATAATACACTGATCTAAAATAAAAATATTTCTTATCCTTTAGGTCCTAAATGTAATTATTTTTAAACACCACACTTTAGCTCATGTTGTTTTTATCTAGCCTCAGTTTATCCCATAAAAATTTGAACCAATAGGTCTAGCATTTATTACATTTTACATTAAAATGATAAAATTATAGAAATGGGTGAAAAAACGAATATTCATTTCTGAGCTTAGGCTCATCTGCTCCCGAGGAACAGTTAAATCAAAAAAGATACTAGACAAATTCATAAAAATATGAAGAAAAAATTGCATGGAAAAGTTGGAGTGTGTGATGTCCGTGCCAAATTCCATCATGTTTGGACATCTGAGCAGCTCTCAACAAACAAACTCAGTCTAAACAGTGTGTGAAGAGTAAACGTTCTCACATCCCTCAAATTTGTCTTTTTACTGACAGTTGCTCTGATGTCCAACCATGATGGAATTTGGCACCGACATCAGGGATTCAACATCTTCAATGAAAAAAAACAGATTTTTTCTAGTATTTGTTTTATTTTTCTATTCACCAACAGAAACAGATACACCTAAGAGCCAAAACATCGTGTCCATGAAAAAATTGTGAATTTGCATAGATCCTCTAATCCTTTGCAATGAAAAACTGTAAATTTATATTAAGTCTAATCTGTTAGACTTGCATTTAGGGAAATAGTATTAACCACCTCAAAGCTTAAGCTATTGGTACATCAAACTATTCAATTAGACTTAGATCTAATGCAAATAATTATGTGGCTATAATTGGACCAAATCACACTATTAGGGGAGAACAGGAAGGAAAACATGTAAAGAATACTAAATTATTATTGCACTAAAAATAAGTATAAACTAAGAAACAGAAATAAGAGTTGAAGAATAAAAATGCAAGAATAACCGAACTATTGCACATTAAAACACGAGCAGAGAAGAAGCACAAAATACACTTGATGTAGAATTGGATTACAAAAATTGCAAATAGAAATGGATTAAATTGGCAAGTAAAAGGATCTATGCAACAAATAAAAGACAATCAAATAGTCAAAAAAATGTGGTCATGTAGTCATTCCTGCACTAGTGTAACCAATGAAGCAGAAAAAAATCGCTATGGGAAGGGGTTACATCTATAAGTCGAATGTAGCGAAATCACTAATTAAGGAGTACTCTTTTCAAAGATCACTCCCACCTCCTCATGCGTGCCAGTTGTCGCAACTGGAGAGTTTTCCCTTTTTTCTACATCGGTTTATTCAAAACATTTTATCTTTTAAACCATGCATTCTCAAATCTCGAACCATTTTCACCATTGGATTTCTTGCGTCGAGATCTTCAAAACTAGATCCCATGTTGATAGGTTTTGACGAACTTTTTTTCATGAAAAACCGGACGAAAATCTGAACCAGCTGTTGGGAAACATTGCATGAAAAACAAAAAAAAATCTACGCACACGCAAGATTTATCAAGGAGATACATAGCAACAAGAGGGGAGAGTGTGTCTACGTACCCTCATAGACCTTAAGCGGAAGTGTTTAGTAATGTGGTTGATGTAGTCCAACTTCTTCGTGATCCAACCGATCGAGTACCGAACGTACGACACCTACGCGTTCAGCACACGTTCGGCTCGGTGACGTCCTCACCTTCTTGATTCAGCAAGACGGCGAAGTAGTGGATGAGTTCCGGCAGCACAATGGCGAGGTGACAGTGATGGTGAAGCTATCTCCGCAGGGCTTTGCCTAAGCACTGCTAAAATATGACCGAGGGACAAAACTGTGGAGGGGGGCGCCGCACATGGCTAAGAGATTGTCGTGGTTATGTGGGGTGCCCCCCTCGCACATATATATAGGTGGGGGAGAGGGGAGCAGCCAAAAGGCGCCCCAAATAGGGCCGAATCCCACTTGGGGTCCTCCCCAAGCCGCCCCCCTTTCCTTATTTGGTGAGCGGGGAAAAGCAGGGGATGGTGCCCCCCCCCCCCCACCTTCCTTTTTCCCATCAGAAGGGGAAGGCGGGAGGGGCCAGCTATCCCCCCCTTTCCTTCCCAAGGGCCGGCGGCCAGGGAGAGGGGCGCGCCAGGCCCCTTGTGGGCTGGTCCGTCCCCCCTTGGCCCATTAGGCTCATACACCTACCAGGGGTGTCCGGAACCCCTTTGGCAACCCGATGACTACCCAGTGCACTCTGAAACTCTTCCGGTGTGCGAATATCATTGTCCTATATATCAGTCTTTACCTCCGGACCATTCGTGATCTCATTTTCATGTCTGTGGTCTCATCTGGGACTCCGAACAACATTCGGTCACCAAATCATATAACTCATATAACATTATATAGTCAACGAACGTTAAGCATGCGGACCCTACGGGTTCGAGAACTATGTAGACATGACCGAGATACTTCTCCGGTCAATAACCAATAGCAGAACCTGGATGCCTATATTGGCTCCTACATATTCTACGAAGATCTTTATCGGTCGAACCTTATAACAACATAAGTAACTCCCTTCACTAGTGCAGAAAAGGGATATAATCCCGGTTCGTGAGGCCCCTTTAGTGCCGGTTCTAGAACCGGCACCAAAGGGTGGGGACTAAAGGTCCCCCCTTCCCCTTTAGTCCCGGTTCAGCACGAACCTGCACTAATGGTTGTCCACGTGGCACGAGCCCGTGCCGGGGGCTGGGAGACCTTTAGTCCCGGTTGGTAACACCAACCGGGACTAAAAGGTTTAGGGGTTTTTGTTTTTATGATTTATTTTTCCTTTTAATTTTTTCTTTTCCATTTAATTCTTTTTCATTTGAAACTTATTTTACGCTACTACATATTGTACATGTTATGCATATATATAAATAGAATTTCTTGTAGAACCTATCATATATATATCATCGACTTTCTCGCACGACCATTCACGCATATATATATATATATACACAAGTTGGTATATACAATTTCACCTACAATTTGCATGCAGATCATTACATGGAGGCATTACTTCGGTAGCAGGTAATAGAATTCTCATTTGGGATCTATGACCTGGTTGAGCAAAAATCCCGCTATTTCCTCTTGAATCGCTTGTACGTGATTCTCTGGTAGGAGCTGATCTCGCATGTTCTTCATCTTTAAAGAAGGAGATCAATATGCATGTATTACTTGTGTGTGTATTAGATAATGATGTAAAAGTTGTGAATAGTATTCTGAGAAACGTACCAATTGGTCTCTGTCAGGTTTGCTGCTTTCGCACGTCATCATGCGAATGTTCTCGCAAACATAGTACGCACATAAATCATTCCCCGGCGCCTGCTTTAGGGCCTTTAACTGAATAGAATTCAATCAGATAATAATTAATCAAGCATGCTAATTAATGATATTGAAACTAGAACTAAAGAGATGTTAGCTAGCTAGCTAGTACTACTTAATTAATTACCTTGGGTCGATACTAGTGAAGCTTTTGTTTCCATTGGCCATCAACCTGTTTGGTGAACTTTTCCCAAGTCCTACCCGCTGGCAAAGAAAATGAATAAAGGAGTTATTAATTAGTTAATATCATGAAATGACGAACTTAAAGAGGCCGACATATAGTTCGATAATGATTGGAATTACTTGTTGACCATCCCCTTGATGATTGCATAGTTAGTAACTTCTTTCAGTAGTGAGTCGAGTACTTCAACTGTTCCCTCGTCAACTTTAATGATTAACAAGATCCAGTGGAAACTGCATGCGCACATGTTTGCATGTATAATTAAGCGGGCATGTGCATAACTCATCAACTACCGTAAACCCCATATACACTTATTAACATCTAGCTAGTAAGCAAAAAACAGAATTTGTAGTACAAGACAGCGTGACTCACTCGAAGTTGTAAGGAAGTAGTATATCTGGACAAACATTTAGGCGTTTCAAGAACTCTAGCAAGCTTTTCTCTGTTTCTTTTCGATAGAATTCATGTGACCATGTCTCTTCATTAATGATATTTTGATCAATGAACCCAATGCCATAGCGTGTAGCATTTTTCATTTCATACATCTTCATTCTGTATAATACCACATAGAAGAATATAGTAAGGATAATTAGAGGTAATGATCAACGAGCACTAGAGCTAGCTAGAGACTTAATTATTAAATTACAGAAAGAGATCACTTACAGAAAATGACAACTAACGAGGGATTTGTCAAGTGCGTCTTGATTGAATAACTGAAATAGTTTTGTAAACTCAACATACAGAGCCATTTCATTATATTAATACTCTTCCTTGGTTTTCACGATGAGGGACTCTCGATCGGTAGTCCTGGTTTCATTCATGTACCATTGATGCAATTGATACATTCTGGTTGAGAGATTCTTGACCTCTTCAGGCTTGCCAAAGGTTGGCCGCAGGCATATTTCCATTTTACTTCCTCCTCTGTAATCAATGGTATGGGCTCGAGCTCGAGGAGTTGTTCCATAGTGACACCGGCCTCTTCAGCTATCCTTCTATGAGCGTCATTTATTACCGGTAGATCGGCGCCGGTACTCACATGTGGTACAATGAGCGGGTAGATTGATTTCACCGCCTGTTCTCCCAGCTGGGGAACAATTTGCCCGCTTTTTTGCAGCTCCTTGGCTTGAGCTCGAGCTCGACTCCTTTTTCTGTGCTTAAAATGACTTCTTGATTTGGCACTCTAGTTAGAGTCAACATGTGGGGGAGCTAGTGCTCTAGCCATACAATGAAGTGCTCAACGATATGGTCAGGTACAATCTCCTTTGGTGGCGGTTTCGGTCCAAAATGGGCATCCAGTTAGGCTCGCACTCCGGCTTCGTTTTCCTCATCAGTCAGGTCATAAGGCCGACGGGGAAGAAGCTTGAGGCTGCTTGGACCATATTGGAATCTCTTGCCTCCTGTACATGTACCACTAGCCGTCGTAGCTGCGGCGGCTCTCTTCCGCTGTTGCTTAGGCGGCGGAGACGGCTGACTCGGTGCCTGACAACTTGGAGGAGGAGGATTGGGCTAATGCGGTGCCAGACTTGGGGGAGAAGGAGTGGGCTCACACGGAGGTGCCGGACTTGGAGGAGGAGTTGGCTCATCCGGTGGTACCGGACTTGGAGGAGCAGGAGTGGGCTCACTCGTTGGCTGACTTGGAGGAGCAGGAGTCTGCAGAGGCGGTGGCTGACCTGGAGGAGCTGGAGTCAACTACGGACGTGGTGTCGGACTTGCAAGCGGAACCAGCGGACGCAGTGTCGATGGCCTTGGAAACATGATGCAATCCTTTCTCCATGGAATGATACGATGAATGGCCTGTCCCAGTGTGCGGTCATCTTCACCTCTAGGAATGTCAAGCTCTAGCCCCGAATATTATGCCACCACTTCATCAACCGTGACACGAGCATAGCCTACTGGAATCGGATTGCAATGAAAGGTTGCATCAGGGGGATTTGTATAAGCAACGCCGTCCGCCACCTTCATGGATATGTTCTTCATTTTAAAGTGTAGCTCACAATTAGTGTTATCCATCCATAGGGTATCTATCTAGCAGTACCTCATCGCCCAGGGCGGAACCCACACTGCTTCTCAGCATGGATGGGACGGTTCTATCCAATGCTGCATCGCTAGCTCCTGCTGCTGCTGCTGAGACCACCTTCGCTGGCTAATTTCGTCGAGTTGTTGCTGCTGCCGCTAGAAAGTGAGTGTCAACACTGTGTGCGATGATTCTAGGCCTTTAAGGCGGTCTGCTTCCTGCTTCCTCCGCCATCTTCTTTCTCGCACGACTTCCATAGTCGGTGTTCTAGTCCTTAAACCCCTCATACCATGGAACAACGCCCATGCCTCGTGTTCTTCCCGGGTGTTCAGGGTTCTTGAGGGCGCGTGTAAGCTCGTCGTTCTCTCTGTTGGGCGTGAACACCCCCGTTCGTGCCTCTTATATTGCAACAAGTATATTGTTGGTGGCATCTTCAAGACTTGCCTGCTCCAAAACCTCGCATGTGTTTGGGTCCAACGTCCCCCCATGCGCATAGAACCAAGTCCTGGCCCTGGGGGCCAGCTCACTGTAATTAGAGTGACCCCTACATCCACAATCTGTTGCTCAGAGAGATCCCACTTAGGCCGGGCCACCTTGTAGCCACCTGGCCCCAGCTTATGGTGCCATATCTTCTTCGAGGCATTGATCTTGTTAATTCTGGATCGTTCCTGAGCTAATTTCGATTCCTTGAATTTCATGAAAGCGTCCTAGTGATCTCTTTCTTCTCCAGTGTTCCCTTGAATTTTGGAGTCTTCTTTCCTTCTTCGAGGTACTTGTTCCATACTGTTTTCTTGTGGTTGTTGAACGCTATCGCCATCTTCCTAAGAGCAGCATTCTTGGCTTTCTCCACATCTTTAGCTGTGAAATGGTCTAGTAGCATGAAATGTGACATGAGAGATTCCCAAAGCCGATCTTTTGCTCTTTTGTCCACAAAAGTAAGATCTGGACGCTTCTTCCATTCTTGAATGGAGATCGGGATTTGGTCCTTCACAAGAACTCCGCACTGACAAATGAACTTGCCTGCATTCTTCTTAGGCTTGATCGGGTCGCCATTAGGTTTGATGGCACCGATGTTGTACTTTACGCCTTCCTTCAACTTTTTGGTCAGGCCTTGCACTGTCCTGCTGCGTTCTCCTGATTTGCTCGATCCACAGGGCTGAAAGAAGAAAGATCGATTCGTTAATATATATATACAAATCAATTAAAACATGTGATGGATCACCAGATGCTTGCTTATATAAATATACCTCGTCGTGGGTGTTTGCTATTTGAAGATCATCATAGTTCTGGACTTCATCCATTCGGTTGTCTTCATCGAATACCATATCATCACCCGCCCTGATATTGTTCAGATATTGTGAGCCGTCATCTTCTTCATTCTCATCTGGCCGGCCCGAGGAACGTATGATTTCGAACATAGCCTCTTCTCCTTCTCTACCTGTATTGTCCGCCATAGCTTTTATTTAACTAATCCAGATGAAATATAAAACAATTGAGTGCACATCTCGAATAATACTAGATAATTGATATGCATCTAAAATAATTATAGATAATAGATATGCATCTCGAAAGATAAAACTGAATCATAGTAGATAATATGCATCATCGAATATAATCTCGAATACATCATCTCGAATATTATCGAATAATATAATCTCGAATACATCATCTCAAAGATCTTGAATGCATCACTCTAGCTAATGCAGATCGAATACTATCGAATAATCTAGTTGAGTCACGGTGGACACCCAAAGAGAAGGAACCACCACAGGATCATAGCTCCAGTGAGATCCCTGAAGAACCTGCCAGGTATTGGAGAACATGACGTCCTACACAACCATCTAGCGACGGACGTGTTCGTCCTCCTCCTTTACACGATGACCTACCACCTCCTCGGGGGATGCCAGCCTCTGCACTGAATGTGGCCCACGCACCCGCCACCAAAGAAGCTCCGGGTCGACGACGGGACCCGGGTTCCTCACTAAGATGCACGCCCCTGAAGGTAGCACCTCCCAGTGCCAGCCCGGCGGAGCCCAGTCCCGGACATGGTGCCTCTGAAGCAGGATGTCGTCACGAACGGGTCGACGGCGAGGATGCGGGCCGGGCATCGTTGACGTCGATAACAAATTCTTATGAAAAAAAATTCCTATATATGCAATGTCATTTTATTAAGAAATTTTGAGCAACTTTTCCTAGTCCTTCATCTAACAAATATAATTTTGAGCAACTTTTTCCTATGCAACTTTATTATATGCTATTTTTTCTATACTATGATATACAACATTATATAAAATTAAAAAATAGAAAAAGAAACACTAATTAAGCATCTAACACTAAAAACTAATTAAAGCTATGGCTAGACATCTAATCTAAACTAATTAAAACTAAAATAATAATCTAAAATAATTAAAGCTAAAACATCTTAACTAATTAAAGCTATGGCCAAACATCTAATCTAAACTAATTAAAACTAAAATAATAATCTAAAACATATAAATTAACATCTAACCATATATACTAGTGAAAATGTGTGTGTGTGTGTGTGTGTGTGTGTTCATCGATCATGCATAGTGTGTGTGTGTGTGTGTGGCCGGGCTCGGGGAGTGGCGGCCATGGCGGCCAGGGGTGAAGGAGAGGGTGGAGAGCTCACAGCGGGCGACAATGACAGCAAGGCGAGGCGACGGGGGCGGAGACAGGCCGCGGCGACGCGCGGACGGTGACGCACGGGGATGACACAACGGGGGTGGCAACGCGGGCGGTGGCGGGGACGGCGACGGGGGCGGCGACGGGAGCGGCGGCGATGTCGATCGAAGCAGAGGGCGAATGAAGAAGAGGGAGATGAAATTTTTGAAGTGTTTTCTTATATAGTAGGGACCTTTAGTCCCGGTTGGAGCCACCAACCGGGGCTAAAGGCCTGTTTTGGCCAGGCCAAGCGGCGGGATGCGCACCTCCGCCCTTTAGTCGC